>NC_053023.1:516022932-516206639 GCF_003073215.2 Triticum urartu
ATGCAAGCTTTGACACTGATCCGGGCGATTCTAAATCACAAACCGGATACGTGTTTACATTAAACGGTGGAGCTGTCAGTTGGTGCAGTTCTAAACAAAGCGTCATAGCGGGATCTACATGTGAAGCAGAGTACATAGCTGCTTCAGAAGCAAAAAATGAAGGAGTCTGGATGAAGGAGTTCATATCCAATCTAGGTGTCATACCTAGTGCATCGGGTCCAATGAAAATCTTTTGTGACAATACTGGTGCAAGTGCCTTGGCAAAGGAATCCAGATTTCACAAGAGAACCAAGCACATCAAGAGACGCTTCAATTCCATCCGGGATCTAGTCCAGGTGGGAGACATAGAGATTTGCGAGATACATACGGATCTGAATGTTGCAGACCCGTTGACTAAGCCTCTTCCACGAGCAAAACATGATCAGCACCAAAGCTCCATGGGTGTTAGAATCATTACCGTGTAATCTAGATTATTGACTCTAGTGCAAGTGGGAGACTGAAGGAAATATGCCCTAGAGGCAATAATAAATATATTATTTATTTCCTTATATCATGATAAATGTTTATTATTCATGCTAGAATTGTATTAACCGGAAACATAATACATGTGTGAATACATAGACAAACAGAGTGTCACTAGTATGCCTCTACTTGACTAGCTCGTTAATCAAAGATGGTTATGTTTCCTAACCATGAACAAGGAGTTGTTATTTGATTAACGGGATCACATCATTAGGTGAATGATCTGATTGACATGACCCATTCCATTAGCTTAGCACCCGATCGTTTAGTATGTTGCTATTGCTTTCTTCATGACTTATACATGTTCCTATGACTATGAGATTATGCAACTCCCGTTTGCCGGAGGAACACTTTGTGTGCTACCAAACGTCACAACGTAAATGGGTGATTATAAAGGTGCTCTACAGGTGTCTCCAAAGGTACATGTTGGGTTGGCGTATTTCGAGATTAGGATTTGTCACTCCGATTGTCGGAGAGGTATCTCTGGGCCCTCTCGGTAATACACATCACATAAGCCTTGCAAGCATTGCAACTAATGAGTTAGTTGTGAGATGATGTATTATGGAACAAGTAAAGAGACTTGCCGGTAACGAGATTGAACTAGGTATGGGATACCGACGATCGAATCTCGGGCAAGTAACATACCGATGACAAAGGGAACAACGTATGTTGTTATGCGGTCTGACCGATAAAAGATCTTCGTAGAATATGTAGGAGCCAATATGAGCATCTAGGTTCCGCTATTGGTTATTGACCGGAGACGTGTCTCGGTCATGTCTACATTGTTCTCGAACCCGTAGGGTCCGCACGCTTAAGGTTTCGATGACAGTTATATTATGAGTTTATGAGTTTTGATGTACCGAAGTTAGTTCAGAGTCCCGGATGTGATCACGGACATAACGAGGAGTCTCGAAATGGTCGAGACATAAAGATTGATATATTGGACGGCTATATTCGGACACCGGAAGTGTTCCGGGGAAGTTTCGGATAAAACTGGAGCACCGGGGGGTTACCGGACCCCCCTCCCCGGGGGGTTAATGGGCCTCATGGGTCTAAAGTGGAGAAGAGGAGGGGCTGCCAGGGCAGGCCACGCGCCCCCTCTCCCCCTAGTCCGAATTGGACAAGGAGGGAGGGGCGGCGCCCCCCCTTTTCCTTCTCTCCTTCCCCCTCTCCTACTTGGACAAGGAAAGGGAGGGGAGTCCTACTCCCGGTAGGAGTAGGTCTCCTCCTGCGCGCCTCCTACTAGGGCCGGCCGCACCCCCCCCCCTTGGATCCTTTATATACGGAGGCACGGGGCACCCCTAGACACACAAGTTGATCCACGTGATCATATTCTTAGCCGTGTGCGGTGCCCCCTTCCACCATAGTCCTCGATAATATTGTAGCAGTGCTTAGGCGAAGCCCTGCGACGGTAGTACATCAAGATCGTCACCACGCCGTCGTGCTGACGGAACTCTTCCCCGACACTTTGCTGGATCGGAGTCCGGGGATCGTCATCGAGCTGAACGTGTGCTAGAACTCGGAGGTGCCGTAGTTTCGGTGCTTGATCGGTCGGGCCGTGGAGACGTACGACTACATCAACCAAGTTAACGCTTCCGTTGTCGATCTACAAGGGTACGTAGATCACACTCTCCCCCTCTCATTGCTATGCATCACCATGATCTTGCGTGTGCGTAGGAATTTTTTTGAAATTACTACGAAACCCAACAGAAGCCACCAGAACGCGCCGAGCCTTCGTTGACCTCCAGCGAGCGCCATGTCTGCGACGTCGTCGGTCTCCAGGTCACCGCCCTCCTCACCGGAGTCCCTCAAGCCGCCGCCAGATCCGATGCTGCCGCTGTTTCCCCGTCGATCGAGCAAGCACGACCCCTAGCATCAAGTCCACTGTGATCCCCTCGATCCCGTGCTCCTTCATTGACCGCCTGGGCCGTCTCTGCGCTGGATCCACTGCGTCAAGGACACGCCGTGGCGGCTCTACTTCTTGTCGAGCAAGAGGACGCCCGCTCTGCTCAAGTGTTGACCGCGCCCCGCTCAAGCGCTACGCGCCAGGCACGCAGCGAGGCCGGCCCTCCACCTCGTTCGATCCAGCCTGCCAGCCGCCTCCTCTGACTGGGCCGAAGCCCATGGTGAGGCCACCCAGTGTTTTTTTCCTTCTGATGGGCTAACAGTTTCGGCCCGCGTCTGTTTTTTTTCTATCAGCGATTTTCCTATTTATCCAGAAAACTGCCAGTTTACAGTTTAGTCCCTAGTCTTCATGCATATTATAACTCATGATCTATGCATCATATGTAAAACATCCAAATATGAAACTTGCTTAGAATTTCATCTAGTTTAATAATATCCAACTTTCAATCATGTTTAAAATGTTTAAAATGATGTTTGCATTACTTTGCTCTTATGCCTTGTTAAAATGCTTTATTCCATAACTAAATAACCGTAGCTCCAAATTTAACAAACTTTATATGTAAATGGGGTGGAAAAATGCCTAGTTTAACATGATGTACTCTTCTAGCATGTTTAACAACTCTATAATTGTGTTTAGGGCAGATCAGTACCAAACCTAAAATATGCGCATGAGGAGTTTCCAGACTTGTTGTTTTGTTGTTCCGGCCTCATTTAAACTTGCCTAGATAGATAGTTTCATTATGCTCCACCTCTTGCCATGCAAATAACATTTAATATTGTTGAGTACATAAACGAGAGAGAACTAAATAAATCTCGTGGTGTTTCGTCAATATGCAACTCGTTGCATATTGAGCTCCACTTAACTTGTAGCTTTGCTTGTGCACTTTGCCATGTCATGCCCTCTTTAAACCGAACATGCATCATACTTGGTTGTGCATCGTGCCATGCTTATGTGATGTTTGTTTACTATGTTGTTTTCTTCTTTCCGGTGTTGCTTCTTCGGGTTGGTTCCGATAACGTCGCGTTTGTGAGGATCCGTTTGACTACATCCGTTTGTCTTCTTCATGGACTCGTTCTTCTTCCTTGCGGGATCTCAGGCAAGATGACCATACCCTCGAAATCACTTCTATCTTTGCTTGCTAGTTGCTCGCTCTTTTGCTATGCCTATGCTGCGATACCTACCACTTGCTTATCATGCCTCTCATATTGTTGAACCAAGCCTTAACCCACCTTGTCCTAGCAAACCGTTGTTTGGCTATGTTACCGCTTTGCTCAGCCCCTCTTATAGCGTTGTTAGTTGCAGGTGAAGATGAAGTTTGTTTCTTGTTGGAACATGGAGATGTTGTTCCTTGTTGGAACATGTTTACTTGTTGGGATATCACAATATCTCTTATTTAACTAATGCATATATATACTTGGTAAAGGGTGGAAGGCTCGGCCTTATGCCTGGTGTTTTGTTCCACTCTTGTCGCCCTAGTTTCCGTCATATCAGTGTTATGTTCCTGGATTTTGCGTTCCTTACGCGGTTGGGTTATAATGGGAACCCCTTGACAGTCCGCCTTGAATAAAACTCCTCCAGCAATGCCCAACATTGGTTTTACCATTCGCCACCTAGCCTTTTCTTTCCCTTGGGTTCTGCAGACTCAAGGGTCATCATTATTTTAACCCCCCGGGGCCAGTGCTCCTCTGAGTGTTGGTCCAAACAGAGCCACTTGCAGCGCCACCTCGGGGAAACTTGAGGGTTGGTTTTAGTTGTACGTAGTGCTCATCTGAGTGTGCCCTGAGAACGAGATATGTGCAGCTCCTATCGGGATTTGTCGGCACATTCGGGTGGTGTTGCTGGTCTTGTTTTACCATTGTCGAAATGTCTTGTAACCGGGATTCCGAGTCTGATCGGGTCTTCCCTCTAGAAGGAATATCCTTCGTTGACCGTGAGAGCTTGTGATGGGCTAAGTTGGGACACCCCTGCAGGGGTTTGAACTTTCGAAAGTCGTGCCGCGGTTATGGGCAGATGGGAATTTGTTAATGTCCGGTTGTAGAAAACCTGAAGTTGATCTTAATTAAAATACATCAACCGCGTGTGTAACCGTGATGGTCTTTTCTCGGGGAGTCCGGGAAGTGAACACGGTGTTGGAGTAATGCTTGACGTAGGTTGTTCTAGGATCACTCCTTGATCATAGATTTCTCGACCGTGCTTTGCCTTCTCTTCTCGCTCTCTTTTGCGAATAGGTTAGCCACCACATATGCTAGTCGCTTGTTGCAGCTCCACCTCCTACCTTTACCTTACCTATAAGCTTATATAGTCTTGATCACGAGGGTGTGAGATTGCTGAGTCCCCGTGACTCACAGATACTTCAAAAACCAGTTTGCAGGTGCCGACGAACTGTGCAGGTGACGCAACCCGAGCTCAAGGAGGAGCTAGTTGAAGATCGTGTTCGTTATGTTGTTCCGTTTTCCAGTTGATCAGTAGTGGAGCCCAGTTGGGACGATCGAGGATCTGTGTAGCATTTGGGGTAGTCTTCTTTTTATTTTGGTTCCATAGTTGGACCTTTGATTGTATCTGGATGATGTAATGCTTTATTCATGTAATTGTGTGAAGTGGCGATTGTAAGCCAACTATGTATCTCTTTCCCTTATGTATTACATGGGATGTGTGAAGATTACCTCACTTGCGACATTGCTTTCAATGCGGTTATGCCTCTAAGTCGTGCTTCGACACATGGGAGATATAGCCGCATCGAGGGCGTTACACATAACTTATACATGTTCCTATGACTATGAGATCATGCAACTCCCGAATACCGGAGGAACACTTAGTGTGCTATCAAACGTCACAACGTAACTGGATGACTATAAAGATGCTCTACAGGTGTCTCCGATGGTGTTTGTTGAGTTGGCATAGATCGAGATTAGGATTTGTCACTCCGAGTATCGAAGAGGTATCTCCGGGCCCTCTCGGTAATGCACATCACTATAAGCCTTGCAAGCAATGTAACTAATGAGTTAGTTGCAGGATGGTGCATTACGGAACGAGTAAAGAGACTTGCCAGTAATGAGATTGAACTAGGTATTGAGATACCAACAATCGAATCTCGGGCAAGTAACATACCGATGACAAAGGGAACAAACGTATGTTGTTGTGCGGTTTGACCAATAAAGATCTTCGTAGAATATGTAGGAACCAATATGAGCATCTAGGTTCCACTATTGGTTATTGACCGGAGATGAGTCTTTGTCATGTCTACATAGTTCTCGAACCCGTAGGGTCCGCACGCTTAACGTTCGGTGATGATCGGTATTATGAGTTTATGTGTTTTGATGTACCGAAGGTAGTTCGGAGTCCCGGATTTGATCACGAACATGACGAAGAGTCTCGAAATGGTCGAGACATAAAGATCGATATATTGGAAGCCTATGTTTGGACATCAGAATGGTTCCGGATGAGTTCGGGCCTTTTCCGGAGTACCGGGAGGTTACCAGAACCCCCGGGGAGTATATGGGCCTTATTGGGCCTTAGTGGAATAGAGGAGAGGAAGGGGAAATGTGGGAGGCACGCCCCCTAGCCCAATCCGAATTGGGTGGGGGCCGGCCCCCCTTTCCTTCTTTCTCTCCTCCCCTTCCTTCTCTCCTACTCCTACTACTTGGAAGGGGGAATCCTACTCCCGGTGGGAGTAGGACTCCCCTAGGGCGCGCCATAGAGGGCCGACCCTCCCCGCTCCTCCACTCCTTTATATACGGGAGAGGGGGGCACCCCATAGACACACAAGTTGATCATTGTCTCAACCGTGTGCGGTGCCCCCCTCCACCATAATCCACCTCGGTCATATCGTAGCGGTGCTTTGGCGAATGTAACGCCTCGAGACCGATGTGCCAGGTGTCCTACAGTTATTCGCTGTTGTTGCCTTGTCATTTGCTTGCGTGTTTCATCTTATCATGTCATCGTGTGCATTGCATTATCATGTTTTAAAACTTGCATTCGTCCGGATTCCCTCAGTCTCTCTCCGTTGTCCGTCCTGAGCCCAGACACACTTGCACACGCCTGCGACATGTCCGAAACATTATTTTATAAGTGGCCGGAAAATGTTCTCGGACTGGGATGAGAGTTGGCGTGTGGTCTTATTATAGTGTAGATAGACCGCCTGTCAAGTTCCATCGCATTCGGAGTTCGTTTGACGCCCCAACGATTAACTATAGCGGCATTATAGCCGGTCTAGCGTCGGACATTTTCGGTCTCCGGAAACAGTCGTCGGGCCTCCCTCTCTTCTCTTCTCTCAGCTCGAGACCTTCTACACAGCTCACTACCTACCGCCAGGTTCAACCTAACCTCTCTCGTCAGCCCGCAGCCCCCCTCGCGCGCGTCCAAAAGCTGTACCGGACCCGACCCGGATAGTTGTCACCCTTGGGTCCGGAACATCCCCAAACATCTACAAAACGTCTCCGTTTCTTATTTAGATTTTCCTAGCCAACCTATTCTCGACCGTCAGATTTTGATCGGATGATCCAACTCCCTTCTTTTCCATATATATATATATATATATATATATATATATAATCTATCCCTAGTCCATTTTGGACAAACCCTATTTTCTAGGGATCCTCCTTGCGCCGCCACTCTCTCTGGTTCCCCTCGGGATCACTAGCGAACCAACCATCGCTCTTCTGCTCCTCCTCGACCCAATCCCCTAGCACCGCCGCCATCTTCCCCTTGTTTTCAGCGCCACCCAATCAGCAGTGCAGCCCGCTCCTGTCCGATCCACCCAATCAATCCAGCCGCCGCAGCGTCGGACGTGGAGACGCGACTCCCGCCAGACCTCCTCACTGCCCGAGGCTGCTGCCTCCCCGTTCCCTCGTTCTCGGGCTCCATCAAGAGGAGAGGAGCCCCCGCAAGCCACTGCTCCGCCCCGCTGTCCTCGTTGTTGGCCCTCGCAAGCATCGCCCCGACCCAGGCCAGTGCCCGGCTTCCCTCTCCTTCCTTCTCCCCATCTTGCTTCTCCTCCTCCTCTCATGGCTCTCTCTTCCGTGGAGTGCAGGAACCCCATCGCCCACTGTTCGTCACCGTCCACCACGGATCCACGCAATCTCCGACCAGATCCGACTGGCACTCCACCGCACTTGCCCGTTCCGGCCGGATCCCGGCAGCTAGGCCCCGTCCCCGGTCCCCGGTGCCCTCGCCGGAGAGCCTCCTGCTTCAAACCCCGCTGCTGTTTCTGTTTCTTCAGAGAAGAGGATAGCAGCGCCTCGTCCCGCTCATGTTGACCACGCCCCGCCTACATCGCGCCTCTCCCCATGCCCGGATCCGCCGCCGCACCGTCCTGGAGCCTCGCCAAGTCCCTGAAGCCGTCGCACCAAGTTCTCTTGCGGTCGCTCCCTCGTTTTCCTGCTCGAACTGCTGCTGCTTGCTTCGCGTTGACCGCGCCTCCTCCCTTCGTCCGATCCAGCGCAGCCACATCGATCCAGTGCATGTTGACCGCGCCCTGGGCCACTCCTTGCGCCAAGGCCCAGCGCAGCCGCCACCCTCAGCCGGCCTGTTGGCCCAACGTGAGGCTCCAGTGCCCCTGCTCCTGTTGGGCCAGACAGATGCGGCCCATTGGTGGGTTTTTTTAGTTCTATGTTTTTGCTATTTATCCCAGGTTTTACAGATTTGCAGAAAAACCGCTAAGCTCCATGCATATCATAACTCACAAACGGTGCATCATCTTAAAACAAATTATATATGAAACTTGCTTAGAATTTTGTCTAGTTTAATATTATTCAACTTTCACCCATGTTTAAAATGTTTAAAGTGTTGTTTGTTTAAATTTGCTCATATGCCATGCTAAAATGCTTTAATTCATAACTAAATAACCATAACTCCGAATTTAATAATCTTTATATGTAAATGGGGTGGAAAAATGCCTAGTTTAACATGGTGGCATTACTTTGCATGTTAAACAACTCTAAAATTGTGTTTAGGGCAGAACAGTACCAAACCTAATATATGCATATGGGGATTTACCAGAATTGTTGTTCGTTGCTTCCGGCCTCATTTAAACTTGACTAGATAGGTAGTTTTACTTAGCTTCACCTCTTGCCATGTTAATCAACATTTAATCTTGTTGGGTACATAAACGAGATCGAACTAAATAACTTGTTGTGGTGTTTCGTCAGTATGCAACTCGTTGCATATTGAGCTCCACTTAATTTGTAGGGTTGCTTGTGCACTTTGCCATGCCATGCTTCATTAAACCGGACATGCATCATACGTGATTGTGCATCATGACATGATTATGTGTTGGTTGTTTACCATGATTGTTTGCTTCTTTCCGGTGTTGCTTCTTCGGGTTGGTTCCGATAACATCGTGTTGTGAGGATCCGTTCGACTACGTCCGTTTGTCTTCTTCATGGACTCGTTTTTCTTCCTTGCGGGATTTCAGGCAAGATGACCATACCCTCGAAATTACTTCTATCTTTGCTTGCTAGTCGCTCGCTCTTTTGCTATGCCTATGTTGCGATACCTACCACTTGCTTATCATGCCTCCCATATTGTTGAACCAAGCCTCTAACCCACCTTGTCCTAGCAAACCGTTGTTTGGCTATGTTACCGCTTTGCTCAGCCCCTCTTATAGCGTTGTTAGTTGCAGGTGAAGATTGAAGTTTGTTCCTTGTTGGAACATGGAGATCGTTCCTTGTTGGAACATTGTTTACTTGTTGGGATATCACAATATATCTTATTTAATTAATGCATCTATATACTTGGTAAAGGGTGGAAGGCTCGGCCTTATGCCTAGTGTTTTGTTCCACTCTTGCCGCCCTAGTTTCCGTCATATCGGTGTTATGTTCCCGGATTTTGCGTTCCTTACACGGTTGGGCTATTATGGGAACCCCTTGACAGTTCGCCTTGAATAAAACTCCTCCAGCAATGCCCAATCTTGGTTTTACCATTTGCCTCACCACCTCCTACTTTTCCCTTGGGAGTCGCTCTCTCGAGGGTCATCATTATTTTAACCCCCCGGGGCCAGTGCTCCTCTGAGTGTTGGTCCGACCGAGTAGACTGCGGGGCCACCTCGGGGCAACTTGAGAGTTGGTTTTACTCGTAGGATGTCTCATCTGAGTGTGCCCTGAGAACGAGATATGTGCAGCTCCTATCAGGATTTGTCGGCACATTCGGGCGGTGTTGTTGGATCTGTTTTAACTTGTCGAAGTGTCTTGTAGAATCGGGATACCGAGTCTGATCGGAATGTCTCGGGAGAAGGTATATCCTTTGTTGACCGTGAGAGCTTGTCATGGGCTAAGTTGGGACACCCCTGCAGGGATTTGAACTTTCGAAAGCCGTGACCGCGGTTATGGGCAAATGGGAATTTGTTAATGTATGGTTGTAGAAAACCTGAAGTTGACCTTAATTAAAATACATCAACCGCGTGTGTTACCGTGATGGTCTCTTTCCGGCGGAGTCCGGGAAGTGAACACGGTGTTGGAGTTATGCTTGACGTAGGTTGTTTTAGGATCACTTCTTCATCATACTTTTATCGACCGTGCTTTGCCTTCTCTTCTCGCTCTCATTTGCGTATGTTAGCCACCATATATGCTAGTCGCTTGCTGCAGCTCCACCTCATACCTTTTTTCCTTACCCATAAGCTTAAATAGTTTTGATCGCGAGGGTGCGAGATTGCTGAGTCCCTGTGACTCACAGATACTTCCAAAACCAGTTTGCAGGTGCCGATGTTACAGAGCAGGTGACGCAACCAAGCTCAAGGAGGAGCTTGTTGAAGATCTTGTCCTTTGTGTTGTTCCGTTCTAGTTGATCAGTAGTGGAGCCCAGTTGGGGTCGATCGGAGACCTTGTCGCTTTTGGGGTTCTTCTTTTATTTTGGCTCCGTAGTCGGGCCCTGATTGTATTTGGATGATGTAATGCTTTATTCATGTAATTGTGTGAAGTGGCGATTGTAAGCCAACTATGTATCTCTTTCCCTTATGTATTACATGGGTTGTGTGAAGATTACCTCACTTGCGACATTGCTTTCAATGTGGTTATGCCTCTAAGTCGTGCTTCGACACGTGGGAGATATAGCCGCATCGAGGGCGTTACAGCGAAGCCCTGTTCCGGTAGCTTCATCATCATCGTCATCACGCCGTCGTGCTGAAGAAACTCTCCCTCGACACTCAGCTGTATCTAGAGTTCGTGGGATGTCACCGAGCTGAACGTGTGCATGTCGCGGAGGTGCCGTACCTTCGGTGCTAGGATCGGTCGGATCGTGAAGACGTTAGACTACATCAACCGCGTTGTCATAACGCTTCTGCTTACGGTCTACGAGGGTACATAGACAACACTCTTCCCCTCTCGTTGCTATGCATCACCTAGCTAGATAGATCTTGCATGTGCGCAGGATTTTTTTTGAAATTACTGCGTTACCCAACAATACAATAGGTCTGGTACACAACATAGCATACTTTATAGAACCTATGACTGAGGCATAGGGAATGACTTTTCATTCTCTTTCTATTTTCTGCCGTGGCCGGGTTTTGAGTGTTTACTCAATTTCACACCTTACAACTCAGGCAAGAACTCCTTCTTTGCTGTTATTTTGAATTACTTCAAAATCTTGTTAAGGTATGTACTCATTGAAAAATCTTATCAAGCATCTTGATCTATCTCTATAGATCTTGATGCTCAATTTGTAAGCAGCTTCACCGAGGTCTTTCTTTTTTTGAAAAACTCCTTTCAAATTCTCTTGTATGCTTTCCAGAAAACTCTACAATATTTTCGATCAATATGTCATTCACATATACTTATTAGAAAGGTTGTAGTGGTCCCACTTACTTTCTTGTAAATACAGGCTTCACCGCAAGTCTGTATAAAACCATATGCTTTGATCACTTTATCAAGGCATATATTCCAACTCCGAGATGCTTGCACCAGTTCATAGATGGATCGCTGGAGCTTGCACACATTTTTAGCACCTTAAGATTGACAAAGCCTTCTAGTTGCATCATATACAACTCTTTTTTATAAGAAATCCATTAAGGAATGTAGTTTTGACATCCATTTTCTAGATTTCATAAAATGTGGCAATTGCTAACATGATTCAAACAGACTTTAAGTATCGATACGAGTGAGAAAATCTCATCGTAGTCAACATCTTGAATTTGTCAAAAACCCTTTTCGACAAGTCAAGCTTTGTAGATAGTAACACTACTATCAACGTCCGTCTTCCTCTTGAAGATCCATTTATTCTCAATGGCTTGCCGATCAACGGGCAAGTCCACCAAAGTCCACACTTTGTTCTCATACATGGATTATATCTCAGATTTCATGGCCTCAAGCCATTTTGCGGAATCTGGGCTCATCATCGCTTCCTCATAGTTCGTAGGTTCGTCATGGTCTAGTAACATGACTTCCAGAAAGGATTACCGTACCACTCTGGTGCGGACCATACTCTGGTTGACCTACGAGGTTCGGTAGTAACTTGATTAGAAGTTTTCATGATCATCATCATTAGCTTCCTCACTAATTGGTTTAGGAATCACTGGAACTAATTTCTGTGATGAACTACTTTCCAATAAGGGAGCAGGTACAATTACCTCATCAAGTTCTATTTTCCTACCACTCACTTCTTTCGAGAGAAACTCCTTCTCTAGAAAGGATCCACTCTTAGCAACAAATAACTCGCCTTCGGATCTGTGATAGAAGGTGTACCAACTGTTTCTTTTGGGTATCCTATGAAGACGCACTTCTCCGATTTGGGTTTGAGCTTATCAGGTTGAAACTTTTTCACATAAGTATCGCAACCCCAAACTTTAATAAACGACAACTTAGGTTTCTTGCCAAACCATAGTTCATACGGTGTCGTCTCAACGGATTTAGATGGTGCCCTATTTAACGTGAATGGAGCTGTCTCTAATGTATAACCCCAAAACGATAGTGGTAAATCGGTAAGAGACATCATTGACCATACCATATCTAATAAAGTACGGTTATGATGTTCGGACACACCATTACGTTGTGGTGTTCCAGGTGGCGTGAGTTGCGAAACTATTCCACATTGTTTCAAATGAAGACCAAACTCGTAACTCAAATATTTGTCTCCATGATCAGATCTTAGAAACTTTATTTTCTTGTTACGATGATTTTCCACTTCACTCTTAAATTCTTTAAACTTTTCAAATGTTTCAGACTTATGTTTCATCAAGTAGATATACCCATATCTGCTCAAATCATCTGTGAATTTCAGAAAATAATGATACCCATCGTGAGCCTCAACACTCATCAGATCGCATACATCAGTATGTATTATTTCCAATAAGTCAGTTGCTCGCTCCATTGTTCCGGAGAACAGAGTCTTAGTCATCTTGCCCATGAGGCATGGTTCGCAAGCATCAACTGATTCATAATCAAGTGATTCCAAAAGCCCATAAGCATGGAGTTTCTTCATGGGCTTTACACCATTATGACCTAAATGTCAGTGCCACAAATATGTTGCACTATCATTATCAACTTTGCATCTTTTGGCATCAATATTATGAATATGTGTACACTAAGATCGAGATTCAATAAACCATTCACCTTGGGTGTATGACCTCAGAAGGTTTTATTCATGTAAACAGAATAACAATTATTCTTTGACTTAAATGAATAATTGTATTGCAATAAACATGATCCAATCATATTATGCTCAACGCAAACACCAAATAACATTTATTTTAGGTTCAACACTAATCCGCGATGGTGATCTTATCAACCTTGGAATCATTTCCAACACATCATCACCTCGCCCTTAACTAGTCTCTGTTTATTTTGCAACTTTCGTTTCGAGTTACTACTCTTAGTAACTGAACTAGCAAATACTGAGGGGTTGCAATAAACACTAGTAAAGTACACATCAATAACATGTATATGAAATATACCTTTGTTCACTTTTCCATCCTGCTTATCCGCCAAGTATCTAGGGCAGTTTCACTTTCAGTGACAATTTCCTTTGTAGTAGAAGCACTCAGCTTCAGGCTTTGGTCTAGCTTTGGGCTTCTTCATGGGAGTGGCAACTTGTTTGCCATTCTTCTTGAAGTTTCCTTTCTTTCCCTTGCCCTTTTACTTGAAACTAGTGGTCTTGTCAACCATCAACACTTGATGCTTTTCTTGATTTCTACCTTCGCTGATTTCAGCATCGTGATGAGCTCGGGAATCGTTTTTGTCATCCCTTACATTTTATAGTTCATCACGAAGTTCCAGTAACTTTGTGATAGTGACTAGGGAACTCTGTCAATCACCTTATCTGGAAGATTAACTCCCAGTTGATTCAAGCAATTGTAGTATCCAGACAATCTGAGCACATGCTCACTGGTTGAGCTATTCTCCTCCATCTTATAGGCAAAGTACTGTCAGAGGTCACATACCTCTCGACACGGGCATGAGTATGAAATACCAATTTCAACTCTTAGAACATCTTATATGCTACATGGCGTTCAAAATGTTTTTGAAGTCCCGGTTCTAAGCCGTAAAGCATGGTGCACTAAACTATTAAGTAGTCATCATACCGAGCTTTGTCAAACGTTCATAATGTCTGCATTTGCTCCTGCAATAGTTCTGTCACCTAGCGGTGCATCAAGGACATAATTCTTCTGTGCAGCAACGAGGATAATCCTTAGATCACAGATCCAATCTGCATCATTGCTACTATCATCTTTCAACTTAGTTTTCTCTAGGAACATATCATAAATAAAATGGGGAAGATATACGCGAGCAATTGATCTAAAACATAGATATGCAAATACTATCAGGACTAAGTTCATGATAAATTTAAGTTCAATTAATCATATTACTTAAGAACTCACACTTAGATAGACATCCCTCTAGTCATCTAAATGATCACGTGATCCATATCAACTAAACCATGTCTGATCATCACGTGAGATGGAGAAGTTTTCAATGGTGAACATCACTATGTTGATCATATCTACTATATGATTCACGCTCGACCTTTCGGTCTCAGTGTTCCGAGGCCATATCTGCATATGCTAGGCTCGTCAAGTTTAACCCGAGTATTCCACGTGTGCAAAACTGGCTTGCACCCATTGTATGTGAACGTAGAGCTTATCACACCCAATCATCATGTGGTGTCTCAGCACGACGAACTGTTGCAATGGTGCATACTCAGGGAGAACACTTATACCTTGAAATTTAGTGAGGGATCATCTTATAATGCTGCCATCGTATTAAGCAAAATAAGATGCATAAAGGATAAACATCACATGCAATCAAAATATGTGACATGATATGGCCATCATCATCTTGTGCCTTTGATTTCCATCTCCAAAGTACCGTCATGATCTCCATCGTCACCGGCATGACACCATGATCTCCATCATCTTGATCTCTATCAACGTGTCATCACATAGTCGTCTCACCAATTATTGCTTTTGCAACTATTGCTATCGCATAGCGATAAAGTAAAGCAATTATATAGCGCATGCATCTTATGCAATAAAGAGAGAACCATAAGGCTCCTGCCAGTTGCCGGTAACTTTAACAAAACATGATCATCTCATACAATAATTTATATCTAATCACGTCTTGACCATATCACATCACAACATGCCCTGCAAAAACAAGTTAGACGTCCTCTACTTTGTTGTTGCAAGTTTTACGTGGTTGCTACGGGCTTAGCAAGAACCGTTCTTACCTACGCATCAAAAACCACAATGCGGTATAGTGATTGCTTTTTGATCTTCAGAAAGTACCATGTTCATTGAATCTGATTCAACTAAAGTTGGAGAAACTGACACCCACTAGCCACCTATGTGCGAAGCACGTCGGTAGAACTAGTCTCGCCTAAGCGTACGCGTAATGTCGGTCTGAGCCGCTTCATCCAACAATACCGCTGAATCAAGAATCAACTAGTGACGGCAAGCAATATGTATATACCCACGCACACAATTCCTTTGTGTTCTACTCATGCATATAACATCCACGCATAGACCTGGCTTTGATACCGCTGTTGGGTAACGCAGTAATTTCAAAAACATTCCTACACACGCGCAAGATCTATCTAGGTGATGCATAGCAACGAGAGGGGAGAGTGTTGTCGACGTACCCTCATAGACCATAAGCGGAAGCATTATGACAACGCGGTTGATGTAGTCGTACGTCTTCACGATCCGACCGATCCTAGCACCGAAGGTACGGCACCTCCACGATCTGCACACGTTCAACTCGGTGACGTCCCACGAACTCTAGATCCAGCTGAGTGAAGAGGGAGAGCTTCGTCAGCACGACGGCGTGATGACGGTGATGATGAAGTTACCGACGCAGGGCTTCGCCTAAGCACTACAATGATATGACCGAGGTGGAAATCTGTGAAGGGGGCACCGCACACGGCTAAGAGATCAACTTGTGTGTCTATGGGGTGCCCCCCTCCCCCGTATATAAAGGAGTGGAGGAGGGGAGGGCCGGCCCTCTCTATGGCGCGCCCTAGGGGGAGTCCTACTCCCACCGGGAGTAGGATCCCCCCTTTCCCTAGTTGGAGTAGGAGAGAAGGAAGGAGGAGAAAGAGGGAAGGAAGGGGGGGGCCCACCCAATTCGGATTGGGCTAGGGGGGCGCGCCCTCCACCTTGGCCTTCCTCTCCCCTTTTCCACTAAGGCCCAATAAGGCCCATATACTCCTCGGGGGTTCCGGTAACCCTCCGGTACTCCGGTAAATGCCCGAACTCACCCGGAACCATTCCGATGTCCAAACATAGGCTTCCAATATATCGATCTTTATGTCTCGACCATTTTGAGACTCCTCGTCATGCCCGTGATCACATCCGTGACTCCGAACAACCTTCGGTACATCAAAACACAAAAACTCATAATACCGATCGTCACCGAACGTTAAGCGTGCGGACCCTACGG
Organism: Triticum urartu; assembly: GCF_003073215.2. Classification (NCBI taxonomy): domain Eukaryota; kingdom Viridiplantae; phylum Streptophyta; class Magnoliopsida; order Poales; family Poaceae; genus Triticum; species Triticum urartu. The sequence goes on from NC_053023.1 coordinate 516,039,223, forward strand.
GTTCGAGAACTATGTAGACATGACCGAGACTCATCTCCGGTCAATAACCAATAGCGGAACCTGGATGCTCATATTGATTCCTACATATTCTACGAAGATCTTTATCGGTCAAACCGCATAACAACATATGTTGTTCCCTTTGTCATCGGCATGTTACTTGTGTGAGATTCGATTGTCGGTATCTTAATACCTAGTTCAATCTTGTTACCGGCAAGTCTCTTTACTCGTTCTGTAATGCAACATCCCGTAACTAACTCATTAGTCACATTGCTTGCAAGGCTTATAGTGATGTGCATTACCGAGAGGGCCCAGAGATATCTCTCCAATACACGGAGTGACAAATCCTAATCTCGATCTATACCAACTCAACAAACACCATCAGAGACACCTGTAGAGCATCTTTATAGTCACCCAGTTATGTTGTGACGTTTGATAGCACACTAAGTGTTCCTCCGGTATTCGGGAGTTGCATAATCTCATAGTCAGAGGAACATGTATAAGTCATGATGAAAGCAATAGCATAAAACTAAACAATCATTTGTGCTAAGCTAACGGATGGGTCTTGTCCATCACATCATTCTCTAATGATGTGATCCCATTCATCAAATGACAACACATGTCTATGGTCAGGAAACTTAACCATCTTTGATTAACGAGCTAGGCAAGTAGAGGCATACTAGGGACACTCTGTTTTGTCTATGTATTCACACATGTACTAAGTTTCTGGTTAATACAATTCTAGCATGAATAATTAACATTTATCATGATATAAGGAAATATAAATAACAACTTTATTATTGCCTCTAGGGCATATTTCCTTCAAAATGTTCCGCAAACGTTTGCCGGCATCGCACAATGTGGCCAAGCGAAACGGGCCTGCGGACAGAACATGTGCTATTTGCGGTTTAGGGGAAAACGCAAACCACATGTTCTTTGGATGTTATCTTGCTAGATTTGCGTGGAAGTGCTGTTAGGAAAACGTTCAAGCAGAATCGGAACCCGCATTCTAGCGCTGACCTGCTAGCCTTGCTATCGCCCAGAGGGGTGCTAATGCTAGGATAGTTTGGCGATGCCTAGGGGCGCTGCTTTAGTCTCTTTAGTCGGTTCGGAACAAAATTACTATAGAAAAGAAGTTTCCATCACACCCCGCCGACATTATCTTCAAATGCCACATCTTCTTGCAGACTTGGGCGCCGTTGGGGAAGACGCGTGACGCTGACCGCATGGACGGAATCATGAAGTAGATCAAGCTGACAATGGTGAAGGCGCGACGGACGGATATGTCAGCTTGAGCCTTTTGCGTAGTGCTAGTCGCTGGAAGTTTTTAAGACTAGTCACAGTGGGGAGTAACTTAGAGTAGTAACATGCACATGTTACTAATCTATGTTACTACCTCCACAGTGGGGAGTAACTTAGAGTAGTAACATATGTGTTGTGTCATGCATAACTTCATTTATTAGGTTGTAGACTCATCTTTTCTTGATATGTGTGATGTTATGTTACCACATGCCTTTCTTTCTTCATTAATTGCATGCCACATCTATTTTATCTAGATAAGTGTGATGTTACCACTTATATTACTCCCATTGTGGGGGAAGTGGATCCTCTAACATGAAGGAGGGAAGTCACCCAAGCTACAATTCCCTAACTTCCCTCCTTCACTTCTATATGATTAAGGCAAAATGACTTAAATTCATTTACAAATTACAAATCTACTTTATACATTTACAAAATTACATACAGATAAAATTATGATGCAATAAAATTGATTTAAAATTTCTTTATATCAACAGTAACTATGTACAGTACCGACTTAAGTAGATAATTAAGTGTTCGCTACAATGCCCGTGACTTTCCTTCTTTGTTTTACACTACTTTGTACTGTAGCTTAGGTGACTTTCCTTCTTCATGTTAGAGGATCCACTTCCCATTATAGGTAGTCTAAGCTATGTTTGGCTCCTGCTCTTTTACTAGAAAGTGAGAGGATTTACCCCTAGACTATTCTGGGACGTGTGGCCCGATGTATTTTGGCTGTGTGATTTGTATGCTTAAAACTCTGTGTGGATGTTGTCGCTTTATTAATTTAAAGTCGAACGTTTTAGTGTCTTTGTTTAAAAAAAACACTTTACTCGGGATGTGTAGCACGATGGAGGGGCCGATCATCTTTTTTGGTCTATAAATGTTTTTCTTTTGCCATTTAATCACATAATTGCTTTAAGATCTCTTGTCACCTAGAATTTCACGTGTACTCTGCTGTGGCTCATATGCATGGTAGGAGTAGTGATTAGTCAGATACTCAGATTAGATGCAAGCTTGGAGTGTGGGGTTCTGCTAGCAATTTCAACTCAAAAGGCGAATCCGTGGACACAGAGATATTTTGCGGGGCTCTCAGGCCATGGACCCGAACCTACTCTATGACGTGGTGACCGAAAGGGACCCATCAATTTGTCTTCGTCCCGAAGTTTATCTCGTCATTGTTTTCTGAGACTTTATTTATCTCGTGTCATCGTCCGCCAAGATTTCAACATTTCCACATATGGAAAAAATATTTTTATAAAACAGTACAGACGCGGGCGCTCGTATATACGCGCATATACTCATCCCTACGAATACACACGCATACCCTGTCATTGTAAACACCTTAAGAGGCTGAGCCAACATATTATCTTAGAATTGACAAAGTCATCAAAGACACCTCGTAGTCGACGGAAACGTCTTCTTTCATTGAAAACGTACCGCCGGAAATCTTGAAATAAATACAGAAATAAATGCAAGTATCATGACTTAAACCCTGTGAGCTGAAAATACCACTACCGTCCTAACCATCCAACCATAGTCCCTTCGCTATACAGATAAAAAAAATTGAACGAATAGAGTTGGGCCTTTGGGGTATGTCACGTCAGTTTTTTTCTTTTAATAGCCTAACTTGGAGATGTGCTTATAGAAAAATAAATCAAATTTGTTTTTAAAAAATCAATACTTATTGGTAGAGGTTTTTCTTTGCAAGAAAGGAACTTTTATTAATCAACCGTGATGATTTACATTCAAAGTTGCTATTCTTGCCTATTGCCCAACTGTAATTTGTTACCATGTTAATTGCGTGCGTTCGAGAGAGATACCTCTAGTGAACTAATAGATCCCGGGTCCATTCTTCGTCAATATTTTCTTCTACAAAAATTGCCGTTTTATTTGTCTTTACTATTTGCCGGTTTAATATACAACTACCTATCTATCTGTTTACTTTTAGTTTTGTAACTAGCGAGACAAGGGGCTTAACAATCCCTTTGCCGAGCATTTTATTTTATTTGTGTGTAGATGCTGCTTATCTTGGTATCCTAGGAGCTTCTATTGTTTTCGTAAACCTTGCTTCTTAACTAAGAGAAAGCTTTGTTGCTATCTACATCATCCTTCCTCTTTGGCGAAACCCAACGACTCTTACAAGAGTAGCACCTCCCAGCATGGGGTAGGCGTTATTTCTTGTACATTCACCGGCATACTTCTTAAGAAGTTGATCACCTCCTTCCCATAGTTTAAAAACCGATCCGGCAATCGAACCAGTGAGGTTGTCGATTCAATTTTTTATTGGTCTACCCGCTAGTTCATCGGTTTATTTGGGACAAAAAACCAAAATATTAAAGATATTTTTTCAAATTTTTGACCTCACACCAAATGAATGCACATAGAGGTATATTGGATCCAAACTATTAATAAATCACAATCTTTTTATTAGCCTAGTTGGTTATTGGGCTTTTAGCATGTGTTGCATGAAGGTTAGCTATTTGATTCCTTGTTGATGCACCTTTTAAAATATTTTCTAGATTTTACTAAAATACCATTACACCTTTAAAAACCCGGTAAAGTCTTGGTTCACGGTTTTTCCGGCCCGGTCTTTTTAAAACTATGCTTCTTCCCCTCCATTTTCAGGTTTGCCTTTCGGATGTTGTTGAATGGCGAGCAAGGACGTGATATAGCTCGTTAGAAATCTGCACGAAGCCTCGACGAGGACCAGTGGTTTGTGGCGAGTAAACTCATCTCCAGCATACCAAATTCGCCACATAGCCAGCCTTTGAACATCAGAGAGTTTGTACAGTAGGCGAAAAATCTAATCAGGCTCGGCGTAACCCCTAGTCTCTTCGTGAGCTTACTAGAGAACCACCCAAGTCTCATACGCTGTGTTCCTTATTAAGAGAAAAGCCAAGCAGCACATAAACCATGCCCACCCAAACAATCACAAAGAGGATCGCCCGCAACAAGCTACTCCCTCCAATCTATATTAATTGTCACTAATTTAGTAGAGGATCCAACGGAGTACTAAAGGCCTATTTGGATTGAAGAAATTTGAAAACATAGAAATAGGGAAAATAAGGAGTGAGATGTCATGTTTTTTTGGAAAAGGAGGCTTCCCCCGGCCTCTGCATCGGAACGATGCATGTAGCCATCTTATTAAAGAGTCTCGAAGTAGCACAAAGTCATAAAAGTATTATAGTTCGCAAGTGGAGCAAAAAATAAAAGAAAAGTGAATGCTCAATACCACAACCGGTATGACAATGTAAAGGACAAACTCCCTAGACTCCTATCCTGTTATGCGACCGCCATCCGAACCGGTTGAATATAGCCCGTGCTACCATCTCTCACTGGTTGCACCCAGTAACCAAAGGCTCCATGGAGTCCGTAGGACTGAGTAAGGACCAGTACGGATCCATGCGGTAGCTCTGAAGATGACCTGCAAGAAAGTTAAAGTATGTTGTCTGTTAAAAATCATATCATTCCTGCAATTCCATATAGTCCGTATAAGCGCACATATTCCAACCCGAATATGAGCCGCAGTAATATGATCAACCCCATCTAACCACGTCCCAAATAACGATTCAATGTTAACTGGAGGAGTAATGTTAAAGGCTATATGGATTGTTCTCCAAAGCAATTTCACGAGTGGGCACTCTATGAACAAGTGTTGTATTGTTTCGTCATGATCACAAGAACAACAACGTGAATTACCTACCCACCGTTTCTTTACTAAGTTATCTTTGGTGAGGATCACTTGCTTGTGTGCGAACCACATAAAGATTTTAATACGCAAGGGAACCTTAACCTTTCAAATATGTAATGATCTCGAGATTGGACCAGAATTAATTATATCCATGTAAAAGGATTCATCGTAAACATCCCATTTCTAGCTAACTTCCAGTGCATCGAATCGAGTTGGTCGAATAATTGAACATCTATCAATCTCTAAACCAAGTGCATCTAGGCATTCCATCGCTCACCAACTAATCCACGTCTGAACTGAATATTCAAGGGAGTCGATTGAAATATTGTGCCTACGTAATCCTCCTTACGTTGCACAATGTTATACGTGGCGTCTCCCCTAACCACGTATCCTCTCAAAATCTTGTTGACATCCCATTGCCAACCAAGAATTTGACCGTACGAAAGAACAAATCTTTCGTTCGCATGAGTCCCTTCCAGAATGGCGAGTCAGTTGTGTTGGGGAACACAGTAATTTCAAAATATTTCCCACGCACACTCAAGATCCATCCAGGTGATGCATAGCAACGAGAGGGGAAGATTATTGTCCACGTACCCTCGTAGACCATAAGCGGAAGCGTTATGACAAAGCGGTTGATGTAGTCGTATGTCTTCACGATTCGACCGATCCTAGCACCAAAGGTACGACACCTCCGCGATCTGCGCACGTTCAGCTCGGTGACGTCCCGCGAACTCTAGATCCAGCTAAGTGTCGAGGGAGTGTTTCATCAGCACGACGGCGTGATTACGGTGATGATGAAGCTACCGGCGCAGGGCTTCGCCTAAGCACTGCAACGATATGACCGAGGTGGAAATCTGTGGAGGGGGGCACCGCACACGGCTAAACAATCAACTTGTGTGTCTACGGGGTGCCCCCTCCTGCGTGTATAAAGGAGTGGAGGAGGGGGAGGGCCGGCCCCTCTATGGAGCGCCCAAGGGGAGTCCTACTCCTACCGGGAGTAGGATTCACCCCCCCTTCCCTAGTTGGATTAGGAGAGGAAGGAAGGGGGAGAGAGGGGGAAGGAAAGGGGGGCACCCAATTCGGATTGTGCTTGGTGGGGGGGGGGGCTCCTAGGCTCCCTTCTCCTCTCTCCCACAATGGCTCAATAAGGCCCATATACTTCCCGGGGGGTTCCGGTAACCTCCCGGTACTCCGGTATATGCCCGAACTCACCCGGAATCATTCCGATGTCCAAACATAGGCTTCTAATATATCGATCTTTATGTCTCGACCATTCCGAGACTCCTCGTCATGTCCGTGATTATATCTGGGACTCCGAACTACCTTCAGTACATCAAAACACATAAACTCATAATACTGATCGTCACCGAACGTTAAGCGTGCAGACCCTACGGGTTAGAGAACTATGTAGACATGACCGAGACTCATCTCTGGTCAATAACCAATAGCGGAACCTGGTTGCTCATATTGGTTCCTACATATTCTACGAAGATCTTTACCAGTCAAACCGCATAACAACATACGTTGTTCCATTTGTCATCGGTATGTTACTTGCCCGAGATTCGATCGTCGGTATCTCAATACCCAGTTCAATCTCGTTACCGGCAAGTCTCTTTACTCGTTCTGTAATTCAACATCCCATAACTAACTCGTTAGTCACATTGCTTGCAAGGCTTGTAGTGATGTGCATTACCGAGAGGGCCCAGAGATACCTCTCCGATACACGGAGTGACAAATCCTAATCTCGATCTATGCCAACTCAACAAACACCATTGGAGACACCTGTAGAGCATCTTTATAGTCACCTAGTTACGTTGTGACGTTTGATAGCACACTAAGTGTTCCTCTGGTATTCGGGAGTTCCATAATCTCATAGTCATAGGAACATGTATAAGTTATAGAGAAAGCAATAGCAGTAAACTAAACAATCAAAGTGCTAAGCTAATGGATGGGTCAAGTCAATCACATCATTCTCTAATGATGTGATCCCGTTTATCAAATCCATGGCTAGGAAACTTAACCATCTTTGATCAACAAGCTAGTCAGGTAGAGGCATACTAGTGACACTCTGTTTGTCTATGTATTCACACATGTACTAAGTTTCCAGTTAATACAATTCTAGCATGAATAATAAACATTTATCATGATATAAGGAAATATAAATAACAACTTTATTATTGCCTCTAGGGCATATTTCCTTCAGTCTCCCACTTGCACTAGAGTCAATAATCTAGATTACATTGTAATGATTCTAACACCCATGGAGTCTTGGTGTTGATCATGTTTTGCTCGTGAGATAGGCTTAGTCAATGGGTCTGCAACATTCAGATCCATATGTATCTTACAAATCTCTATGTCTCCCTCCTTGACTTGATCGCAGATGGAATTGAAGCGTCTCTTGATGTGCTTGGTTCTCTTGTGAAATCTGGATTCTTTTACCAAGACAATTGCACCAGTATTGTCACAAAAGATTTTCATTGGACCCGATGCACTAGGTATGACACCTAGATCGGATATGAACTCCTTCATCCAGGCTCCTTCATTTGCTGCTTCCGAAGCAGCTATGTACTCCGCTTCACACGTAGATCCCACCACGACGCTCTACTTGGAACTGCATCAACTGACAGCTCCACCATTCAATAAAAATACTTATCCGGTTTGTGACTTAGAGTCATCCGGATTAGTGTCAAAGCTAGCATCGACGTAACCGTTTACGACGAGCTCTTTGTCACCTCCATAAACGATAAACATATCCTTAGTCCTTTTCAGGTATTTTAGGATGTTCTTGACTACTGTCCAGTGATCCACTCCTGGATTACTTTGGTACCTCCCTGCTAAACTGATAGCAAGGCACACATCAGGTCTGGTACACAACATTGCATACATGATAGAACCTATGGCTGAAGCGTAGGGAATAACTTTCATTTTCTCTCTATCTTCTGCAGTGGTCGTGTATTGAGTCTGACTCAATTTCACACCTTGTAACACATGCAAGAACCCTTTCTTTGCTTGATCCATTTTGAACTTTTTCAAAACTTTATCAAGGTATGTGCTTTGTGAAAGTCCAATTAAGCGGCTTGATCTATCTCCATAGATCTTGATGCTCAATACATAAGCAGCTTCACCGAGGTCTTCCATTGAAAAATTCTTATTCAAGTATCCTTTTATGCTATTTAGAAATTCAGTATCATTTCCGATCAACAATATGTCATCTACATATAATATCAGAAATGCTGCAGAGCTCCCACTCACTTTCTTGTAAATACAGACTTCTCCAAACGTCTGTATAAAACCATATGCTTTGATCACACTATCAAACCGTATATTCCAACTCCGAGAGGCTTGCACCAGTCCATCAATGGATCGTTGGAGCTTGCACACTTTGTTAGCACCTTTTGGATCGACAAAACCTTCTGGTTGCATCATATACAACTCTTCTTTAAGATGTCGATTAAGGAAAGCCGTTTTGACATCCATTTGCCAAATTTCATAATCATAAAATGCGGCAATTGCTAACATGATTCGGACGGACTTAAGCATCGCTACGGGTGAGAAGGTCTCATCGTAGTCAACTCCTTGAACTTGTCAAAAACCTTTTGCAACAAGTCGAGATTTGTAGACAGTAACATTACCGTTAGCGTCAGTCTTCTTCTTGAAGATCCATTGATTCTCTATGGCATGCTGATCATCGGGCAAGTCAACCAAAATCCACACTTTGTTCTCATACATGGATCTCATCTCAAATTTCATGGCCTCAAGCCATTTTGCGGAATCCGAGCTCATCATCGCTTCCTCATAGTTCGTAGGTTCGTCATGGTTAAGTAACATGACCTTCGGAACAGGATTACCGTACCACTCTGGTGCGGATCTTATTCTGGTTGACCTACGAGGTTCGGTAGTAACTTGATCAGAAGTTTCATGATCAGCATCATTAGCTTCCTCACTTACTGGTGTAGGAATCACTGGAACTGATTTCTGTGATGAACTACTTTCCAATAAGGGAGTAGGTACAATTACCACGTCAAGTTCTATTTTCCTCCCACTCACTCCTTTCGAGAGAAACTCCTTCTCTATGAAGGATCCATTCTTAGCAACAAATATCTTGCCTTCGGGTCTGTGATAGAAGGTGTACCCAACAGTCTCTTTTGGGTATCCTATGAAGACACATTTCTCCGATTTGGGTTCGAGCTTATCATTTTGAAGCTTTTTCACATAAGCATCGTAGCCCCAAACTTTAAGAAACGACAATTTGGGTTTCTTGCCAAACCACAATTCATAAGGTGTCGTCTCAACGGATTTTGATGGTGCCCTATTTAATGTGAATGCAGTTGTCTCTAAAGCATAACCCCAAAACGATAGCGGTAAGTCAGTGAGAGACATCATAGATCGCACCATATCTTATAAAGTGCGGTTACGACATTCAGACACACCATTACGATATAGTGTTCCAGGTGGCATGAGTTGCGAAACTATTCTGCATTGTTTCAAATGAAGACCAAACTTGTAACTCAAATATTCTCCTCCACGATCAGATCGTAGAAACTTAATTTTCTTGTTACGATGATTTTCCACTTAACTCTGAAATTCTTTGAACTTTTCAAATGTTTCAGACTTATGTTTCATCAAGTAGATATACCAATATCTGCTCAAATCATCTGTGAAGGTAAGAAAATAACGATACCCGCCATGAGCATCAACACTCATCGGACCGCATATGTCAGTATGTATTATTTCCAACAAGTCTGTTGCTCGCTCCATTGTTTTAGAGAATGGAGTCTTAGTCATCTTGCCCATGAGACATGGTTCGCAAGCATCAAATGATTCATAATCAAGTGATTCCAAAAGTCCATCAGCATGGAGTTTCTTCATGCACTTTACACCAATATGACCTAAACGGCAGTGCCACAAATAAGTTGCACTATCATTATTAAACTTATATCTTTTGGCTTCAATACTATGAACAGGTGTATCACTACTATCAAGATTTAGTAAAAATAGACCATTCATCAAGGGTGCATGACCATAAAAGATATTACTCATATAAATAGAACAACCATTATTCTCTGATTTAAATGAATAACCGTCTCACATCAAACAAGATCCAGATATAATGTTCATGCTCAACGCTGGCACCAAATAACAATTATTTAGGTCTAAAACTAATCCCGAAGGTAGATGTAGAGATAGCGTGCCGACGGCGATCACATCGACTTTGGAACCATTTCCCACCCGCATTGTCACCTCATCCTTAGCCAATCTTCGCTTAATCCGTAGCCCCTGTTTCGAGTTAAAAATATTAGCAACAAAACCAGTATCGAATATCCAGACGCTACTGCGAGCATTAGTAAGGTACACATCAATAACATGTATATCAAATATACCTTTCACTTTACCATTCTTTTTCTCCGCCAAATACTTGGGGCAGTTCTCCTTCTAGTGACCAGTCCCTTTGCAGTAGAAGCACTCAGTCTCAGGCTTAGGTCTAGACTTGGGCTTCTTCACTTGAGCAACAACTTGCTTGCCGTTCTTCTTGAAGTTCCCCTTCTTCCCTTTACCCTTTTTCTTGAAAATGGTGGTCTTGTTGACCATCAACACTTGATGCTCCTTCTTGATTTCTACCTCGACAGCCTTTAGCATTGCGAAGAGCTCGAGAATTGTCTTATCCATCCCTTGCATATTATAGTTCATCACAAAGCTCTTGTAGCTTGGTGGCACTGATTAAAAGAACTCTGTCAATGACACTATCATCAGGAAGATTAACTCCCAGCTGAGTCAAGTGGTTGTAGTACTCAGACATTATGAGTATATGTTCACTGGCAGAACTATTCTCCTCCATTTTGCAGCTGTAGAACTTATTGGAGACTTCATATCTCTCAATCCGGGCATTTGCTTGAAATATTAATTCTTAATTTCCAGGTTTTCAATACCGAGACCCCCGTGGTCTTTGGGTCGGCATAAAATATCCCATCGTGCAAGACGGTATTTCTTCTTGACCTCATCTGACTGCCAGAAGAATCGAGATCAAAAGAAATCAAGTCTCTTCCGCACCCCTTTTGGTACCTCGAAAAAAGATAGTAGGACCATCGGCATACTAGTAAGTACTGAGTTATCAGCACTAGCCGACCTCCATAAGACATTAGCTTGCCCTTCCAGCAACTAAGCTTTTTTTTTTTCAATTCGATCTTCGATGCACTTCCATTCTTTATTATATAGCTTACGGTGATGAATCAGTATGCCCAAATAACTGAAGGACAAAGAACCTAATTCACACACAAACAATTGTCTATATGTGTCTTGCTCTTCTTTGGCCTTACCAAAGCAGAACAACTCGCTCTTGTGAAAGTTTATTTTTAATCCAGACAATTGTTCGAAGACATAATATGAGTTTCATATTCCGCGCTTTTGCAATGTCATGTTCCATGAACAGGATAGTGTCGTCGGCGTACTATAAAATGGAGACCCCCTCATTGACCAGATGAGGGGCAAGTCCATCCACTTGACAGTTTTCCTTGGCTCGGCCTATAAGAATGGTCAACATATTGGTCACTATATTAAATAGGAGAGGAGACATTGAATTCCCTTGTCTCAATCCCTTGTGTGTCTGAAAGTAGCGATCAATATCGTCGTTAACCTTGATTCCGACACTACCTTTTTGGACTAGAGAACCCACTTGGTTCCGCCAATCCTCATTAAAGCCTTTCATGCGCATTGCGTGTTGAAGAAAAGGCCATTTAACTTTATCATATGCCTTCTCGAAATCCACTTTGAAGATAACCCCATCTAGCTTCTTCGAGTGAATTTCATGCGGCGTCTCATGCAGGACGACGACCCCTTTAAGAATGTGTCTCCCAGGCATGAAAGCTGTCTGGCTCGGTTGCACCACAAATAGGCAATCTGTGTCAATCTATTGGTGCCCACTTTCGTGAATATTTTGAAACTCACGTTAAGAAGACATATTAGCCTGAACTACTTGATCCGAACTACCTCTTCTTTCTTTGGCAACAACGCAATCATGCTAAAGCTAAGATGGAACAGTTCCAAATGACCGTTAAAAAAATCTTGAAACATAGGCATAAGATTCGTGAAATCCTACTAGAACTGAAAATACAGGAATTATGCAACAAGTGCCTTTGAACAATGCACAGATTGCAAACATAGAAAATTTCAAGTATCGACGAGAGAAGGTAAAGAGAGGGTTAAAGAGCATTGGACTTCTAAAAAAAAGGTAAAATACGGTTTCAGCTTATGTTAAGAAGATTCACATGAAATGGGAGGCACAGGAAAGGATTCCATAGTAATTTGGTATCGCAATCCTATGATCCAAATGGCTTTCGTAGGAGAAAAATCCTTAAATTTCAGATCCGCCAAAATTCCTACAACCCAAAAGAGGCCCTTCATGAAAGAGACATTTCCTGCCTTGCCTAGGTGGCTAAATTTCATGCTTTGACCCTTTTCTGAAAGTTGGTCGAGATTTGAAAGTTAGGCCACTTAGAGACAGATCCCGAAATTTTTACAAACCAGGGTTAGATCTCGAGTAACTTTCAAAAAAGGGTCAAAACACAAAATTTTGCCTCCCTAGGTGGCCTAAGTATGGTTTAAAGGCAGGCTCAGTGGGGGGCGATCATGCCGACATACCTCACGCTGGACCTCAGGAAACGAAAGGCACAGATGCCCAATCTCTAAAGAACAAAAAGGCACAGATGCCAAAGACCATAAAACACAACTTTACTTCTTAGATATATACAGATGGCTTCCACGAGGGAGAAAGGTATACATGATACAAGGAAACATACTAACCACCGCCACCACTAGCGAAAAGGTTGCTGCTGCTAAAAGTAACAATTGCTGAACTGCATCAATTCGTACAGGTACCCAAACATCATCAATATATACATACGCCTATTTACTACTGTAGCAAGCAACGAGGGCAAGGTCTACGGCAATATGCATACTGCGGCTCACCGCCAGTTCTCGCATAAAACCAACTGGCGACAAAACGTCATGAAATGCCAGAATGCCTCTTCCAGGCATTCCTTGCTGACACAGAACCAAACCCACCACAGCAACGCACACAATGTCTTTTGTCCGTGAACGAATCATACGTGGCTCTCCCGAGTAGAGTGGATGATCATGGGCAATTTCCCCGAATGATCAAAGGAAGAAAGAGCGTAATTAGAGCAAAGTTAGCAACTTAGCATTCAGCAATCTGCATTGGCAAACGAGGCTGGGTAGTCTGAGCCACTCTGCGGAGTGGCCGATTCATGTGATGAGTTCACACGGCTGAGCTTGGCGGCCTTTGGTGCCAACTGCTTGGCCTCCTCATATGTATAAATGTAAATTCTTTTCGCCATGTTGCAAAACTCGCTGCAACAACATGAAGTAGAGTGGAATTAGGACTTGGATATAGGAAAGCTGCATCCATTCACAGACAGTGATAAGGGTACTTACTCCCAAGGATCGTCCCCAACGAGCATCATATCATCCTCTTCATCCGCATAAACAACCTGCCATTTCTTGAGTGTGGAACATAGCTCCCCCTGTATATCAAACATCTCCTCCAACTTGCGGTGAAGATCAACATACCCATATAGCTTTGTCAAGTCCACTGCTCTTCCAACTGCCATTCCTGTCATAATTACCTAGAGGAGGAATCATAATGAGGATCAGTACTAAATTACCCTGAACCCTACAAGAATTGAAAATTGAGCATCTTCAAAATGTGACAACTATCACCTTTGTGCAGCTTCTAACTTGGCGACTTTGGGTCTCAAGAAGAGCACGCTCACTGCTTGCTGCTTGGGCACCAGAGTTGTTCATATTGGATGGCTGCGAGAGCTCGCCAGAGTCCACGTCTACAGATGCAGCCGTTTGGTCATAACCATCACCTGAGACAGTTAGCACGGGTTGTGTTTCTTCCACAGCAGATCTTATCTCAATTCCAAATAATCTGCAACCACCAGCAGCTGGTTCAAGCTTTCTTTCAACAGTGACTTTGTTAGTACTTCCAGCATAAGAGTCTTCTCTTGATTCTCTTGCTGGCCAGTAGAACTGATTGAATGCAACGTTTGATGATGATGAGAAGCGTGAATTAGTAAATAACCCTCGAGCCTGTTGTGGCTCCGAAAATGAGAGGGTTTGGCTTGGTTCAGCCGGGGACTTCCATAGTCCTGATACAAATAGCACCAGCTTAGATATGTAAAACTCAAGGATAATGGACTAGACTACATAAAAATATGATATTCATGACTGAGAGCTGAGCATTGCATCCATATACCACATATATTAATCGTAACAGGTGCTAAGGAGTTCATATATCTTACCAAATTTTGGAGCAAGTTCTGGAACCACAGAAGGTGAAGCTGGAAGTCGGGGACGCTTATTTCTCAGTGGAGGTTGAGGGGGTTGTGGATTAGCTGCATCCAGTGGCTCCAATTCCCATGGTGAAACTCTATCTGGACGAAGAATGGATGAAGGCTCATCCCATTGGACCTGGCAATAATTACAGGAAAGTATCAGATATGAGAAAGCAAACATGGAAACATGATAATGCACCACTAAAAGCACTCCAGAGAAACTGTAGTTCTAGTTGAACCCTCAAAAATACAGAATCTTAGTACCTTCAGAGATTTCCAATCAGAATCTGCCCATAGAGATGTTGACACCGTCGGCGTGCTCCCAATACCAATTATTGTTCCACTGAACCTGTAACCAGGGAAATGTTTGTCATATCCACCTAGATGGTTGGAATAAAGCCAACATCTCTTGTCAAAAGCAACCCCAGGTTACCTTCTTTCAAGAGCTTCATCGCCTTCAAATTTCATCTTAAATCTCATTCCAACAGAAATGTTCTGCTTCTTCGCTTCAAGGTACTTGTTAACACTCACCACAAACTCAGATTGACTTGTTCTGGAAACAAAATCAGAGAGGCCCGGTAAGCCTTATACACCAGATTGTATGGATAAAAAAATCACCAATTGTTAATACTCATTACGACAACCATGATGCCATCCCAGTTAAGCAAAAAGAAACATTAGTTGGGTGAATTCTCGGACATAAATGCATAACAGGTATAATAGACCAAATGAGCAACAGTTGTATCTCACACCTAAGCAGAATGTACAACATACATAAGGAATTGCCATAGCAATCAAGTAAAAACTGCGAAAAAATCTTTATTATCTTGCATTACTGCTTGGTTGCCAGAAATAACCATTACCATGCAGCAACGGGCATAACAAAGACGAAAACTGGTTGAACCTTACCTGGGTTTATAGAAAACAGAAAAGAGGGTCCCAGTGGAGATTGCATGGGAGGCTGTTGCAAGGACTCCAAGATGCATGCTGTGGCTTGATATCACAGATGATGGCATGTTATTTACTTGCCTCATATGCCTCCTTACTCCAACCCGCAACTCACCATTTTCACCTCTGCAAATGATACAAATATTACTTATTACTATTCACCAGAATTAAGCCGAGACAGGAGAGAGGTGAAAATGCATAAAACTGCCTCCACATGACAGGATTACAGTATTGTGTTGTGTACCTCAGAAAGATAAATGCATCACCAGCAACCAATCTTTTTGAGCTAACAAAGACACTCCAGCCAGTTGTAAGTAGATGTCGCCTAGGCTGTCCTGAAACACAAAACGCCGGAAGGTATGAGATAGAACCAGACAGAGGGAGAGAGAGTTCACACATAGTCATGAAGTAATGAATCAGTATATGCTGCATGTTTCTGCAGTAGTAAGAGTTCAGCATTCAATTGTGACATGAAGTGCTACACCGAAACAATTAAACAATAAGAACACAGCGACGAGAAGCTTAAAGGGGCTTCAAGCTGAATGCTCAAATTGTAAACTCACCCCGAAATATGTGACGAAAATGCCAGTCAGTTCCATGGAGATCTTTGGCTACCAGTTCTTGACATGGTGGATTCTGAGACATGTCCTGTGAAGCAACCCTACCATTCAATAAGCCAGAAATAGTGTAGACATCAACTGGAGTAAAAAATGCTTTCAATGCTAACCAGCGGAGGAAGACACTCTTCAGCATGCCTCCTAAGAACAGAGAAACCACCATGGGTACTCGTATCCGAAGCTGTCAGTGTCTTGCAAAAGGAATGTATGGTGCCTTTTTCGAGTTCTTTTGGCTCAGGACCCAAGCTTGTGAGCTCACCTTGCTAATAAAGGGGGTTCAAACAGGGAAATTAATGAATGTACATGTAAACAGGGACATGAAACTGAACTAACAAAGTACTGTAGACTGCAACATGAAAAGGGCATAAGATTGTACTCCCTCCGTTCCGAATTACTTGCCTTGGATTTGTCTAGATACGGATGTATCTAGGCTCATTTTAATGCTAGATACCTCCGTATCTAAACAAATCCAAGACAAGTAATTCAGAACGGAGGGAGTACATTGGAAAGTAAAATGAGCCATTTGCATGTTAGCAATGGTTAAAACAGGAAGACTCACATTAGCCTCTGGTTGCAGCATAATTTGAGCGTAAACTTCATCTGAATCAGCTTCCGTCTGCATTACAGAGTTCAGCCGGTTAGCAAAGGATAACATTTCTAGCTGCATAGCTAGACCAACCATTTCCCAGACACTCCAAGCAAAGAGGTTGCAGCAGGCAGGTAAAAAGACACTGACCCGGAGCTCTACGTTGACCACGCTGCATAGGATTTTGGATGGTAGGTTGAACATCGGCAGGTACTGGTCAAGCTGCTGGTTTGTAGATGCCTCAAGCTATACAGTAAATCATGATCAGTTTGAGAAAAATATTATATCTAGCAAGAAGAATTGATCAAATGAGACAGGCAGGCAGAGAAGATATATAAACCGGTGAGTACCTGTTCCATATGACCCTGGGGAAAGTAATAGACTCGTTCGCCTTGTCTGGGTACTGTGATCAACGGACCGGCACAAGCATGCCATAGCTCCCGGAACAGTGCGTCGCTACAGATTCCTACATGGAAGCAATTGATTTACAATATTAATTAGGTGATCAGACGCTTTAGAACAGGAACAGCAGAGGCCAAGGATACATGGGAGTACGACACTATTTGCTTTCTAAATTTCCGATTGTCGAAATTTAATCATTTATCATGAATTTTCCTAATCATGATTAGAAAAGTTCAAGCACAAAACTCTACCCAACTGAAGTGTCCGTTACTCCTATTTATCATTAGCGCATCAATAAAATACTGCCATGTGCTAAATTTGCCACCATACGGATTCAACACAGATCAAGCATATTAACAAAAATAGAAAATACTAAGTCACACGAATATCCATACTTTTTCAATTGACTGGATCACGCTTCGGAATCGGAAGAAAAAAAAGGAAGTGAATCACAATTCACATCACTCCATAAAGTGAATCGCAATTCACATCACAGGCATCGGTACGAGAGAGCAACTCATCACTCCATAAGGTGCGGTACTAAATACTATTACTAGAGAAAATTGGGCAAACATGGTGATTACTTTGAATAGAGGGCGATTTACTCGGATCAATAAGAGCGATCGCAACCCAAATACTGGAAACAAAATGGACAGGCTGGCATCGACTCAAGTTAGATGAAGTTTCGCTAATTTTTCTGCACAAGCAGTCAACTAGCCGAGTCCACTTACTTAATCAACTACCGACTCAGTTTAGGCGAAGCCTAGCTTACCATGAGAGAGAAACCGGACCAACTTTTAACCGAAGCAGTTCCCCGAAAGGCAAAAATCGCGTAGACGGAAACTGCGACAAGAGAGGGCTGCAAATCGAACCTGGGGCACCGGCCGCGGAGGGATTCGCCATCGCCATCGCCGCAGCCACGCTTGCCGAGCCAAACGGCAAGAGAATTCTCTGTGAGCGACGAAACCAGGAGCTCCTCGCGATGTGCTAGCGTCGACGCCGCGGCCGGCCCCGCTCCATGGATCTGCCTCACAGGCCCTGGTTGCTTGCGGCCGGGCCTCGAGGAATTCCCGCGAATTGGGCGGGCGGCCGTGGACGGGGGACGGAGCGGTCGGATCCGGGTCACGTGGGAGGCTGCTCTCGGGGAAGGGGATCGGGGCGGCGGGGGAGGGGAGCCGGGGAGGAGGAGGTGGCGTGTAGCGTGTGCGGTGAGGAGGAGGCGGGTGAGGTGTGTGTTGGCTTGGGATTTGGATGCTCGTGACTGAGTCGACTGGTCTGCTGGGCTGGGTTTTGACAGCGAGCGGCGGTCGCGGTCGCGGTCGAAGGAGGAGGGAGGGAGGGGAGGGAGGGGAGGGGGGAGCTGCACGAGGCCGAGGAGGCAGAGTGGGCGGGGGAGACAGCCGGATCGGATGGATCACGGGCGGTGGATGGGCGCGCGGTACGGGTGCGGGTGGGTCGGCAGTGGGTGGGTCGGGGCGGATAGGATTTGCATCGCATTTGGGTGCCCGTGCTTTAGTTTCACCCTGTTTTGCCCGTGTTTTCCTGTGTATGTATGCATGGTCTTGGATCCATCTTGACGGCGACGGGTCGGTGGCTGCCGCTGCTGCTTCGGAACAGGGCTGTTTGTTGGAGTAGCCGGCTCGCACGGCTTTCCCGTTACGGTACGGTACCCACACCACACGAGGAACACGCCCGCCCTGTTGGAGGAGGCATGGCGCGGATCCGACCCACAGTGGCAGCGGATCCATAGGGCCCACCCGCCATTCATAGTAAAACAGTCGAGATCTCTGGCGCGCGCGTACGCTGCTCCGCCCCGGCCGCGCGAATCTTTCGTGATGGGTGCAGCGTACTCCGCCGCGCCGAGTCGTCACGCTCGCTCGCTCGCTGCCGCCCGCACGGCCCGGCCCGGCCCGGGGATCCTCTGCTCTACGGACGCGGGCCCATCCCTGCTCCACGCCGACACTTTCCTCTCCAGCAGCACCTTTTTTTTTTGTTGGCTCGCCTGGCCGGCTAGCATAGCCGGCCGGCGGTGCAACCACCGACGTGAGATCTCTCTCCGGCGTAGTAGAGTAGCTGCTGCCTATAGCCCAATAGCATGTCCCTCACCGACCCGGCATGCAACCGCACCCACCACGGAGCCAGTCATGTCGCGGCAACTAAAGCAGAGAGAGGCCGAGGCGACCACCTTACGTACGCTTCCTTCTTTTCTGTACCTGTACGACGTAGCCCCAAGCAAGCTGTCACAGCAACGGGCGCGCGCGCGTGCGTGCTTGCTGTACAGCCACGGCCAGCTAGCCAGCCATGTGATGGATGGCGCATGTGACGCCAGCGAGCGGCTGCAGTTGCGAAGTCCAGCAACGCGGCTGGACCAGTGCGGTGCACTGCTCGCTTGACTCCATCCATCCATCCATCCACGGGAGTAGCACATCCGTTGACACGTGGACACCATCAGTGGATAATTCAAGAGAAATGAATGGATGTTTTCATGTGATTTAATTCCATTTCACACTGCTACTGATACAGGTACTGGTACTAGTGTGGTCTGGTGTGCTGCCAAATTCAGTGCACCACAGTGCCAAGTTGGTGGCGTGGACTGCTGCAAGCAGCTTCCCTTCCCTATGTTGGAAAATGAGGTGCGTTGAGTAATCTTGCCATGCGTGCGTGATGTTTCCCGGCAGCAAAATGGAGGAGAAGATGCATGTGGAAAAACATGGGACAAAGGCCCTGTTTGGTTCAGCTGTGGATTTCTAAAAATAGCTGTGAAAAATCTGCTGTGAAAAAACAGCTGTGAAAAATCTGATGTGAAAAAGATGTAGGCCATTTGGCAAACCAGCTGATATAGCTTTTTCAGATTTTGGCCCGCAGCGGAATCAGATTTTGGAAAGCACGTCCTGGGCTGCTTCCGCTTTTGTTTCAGATTTTGGCAACGGATTTCTGGAATCGGATTCTGCTGGGTTCGTCCTTTGGTTCAGATTCTGCTGCGCGGTAGCGGAATCTGTCGATAAAAGCTGAACCAAACAGGGCCAAAGAGACGCTAGCGAGGGAAGAAGAGAGGACGACGGAGGCAAGGGTAGTGGGCGCGTCGCTGTCCGTCGAATCCCACACACGGTCTGTCTCTCGGTGTTTTGTGTACGTCTCGTCCCGTCGATTCTCATTCATCGATCGGGGTTTTGAATGAAAAATCAAAAGCAAGAGCGACCTTTGGTTTGGTAGCTGCCCCCCTGCCGGACCATACATGACAATGGCAATGGCAATGGCAATGGCATAGGGGCCTAGTTTCCGAAAACTCCGAATACATTCTTTTCTAGGAGTAGCTTAGTGAGTCCATTTGACCGCTCGCCGGGCTATTTAAGACGGCATGATGTGACTTATGAGCCGATCGGCCACGTTGATCGCGTGAGCGGACAGACCGACGATGCCACGAATAAACACAACGCATTTCTTTGGACAAACATCGATATGAACAATGATGATCTTGGTTGAGTGTAACACATGTTTCTTTGGACAAACGTCGATATGAACAATGATGATCTTGGTTGAGTGTAACTTTTTGGAGTTTCATAGGGTTTTTGAATCCTTGGAATTTATTATTTGGTGTCCGTTTGATTCATAGGATTGAAATCCTCATGAAATTTTCCTTACCATTCATTTGCACTTCATTCGAAGCCTCAAAGGGAAAATTATTCATCCACTACAAAACTATCGGTAGAATTTCTTTGTTTTTTCTGTGTTGTCAAACACTACATATTCGGAATTCATATAGAGTAGTTTTTAATTATATGGATGTTCAAGAGCACATGCCACTCTAATTGTTTTTTCCTCCTAGGCGTGAATCTTTGAACTTTCGACGACGATCGGAAGTGGATGCATAGCCCACTGATTCTCTTTTTGAGAGGAACAATGTCAGTCAAACATGAATTCTTACGCGGAGGCGGCTTTAGGGATGAAAATGTCAACAACAAGCAGATCTCAAAAGACGTATTTGTTGGAGATAGCCCACTTAGTGAACACTATCTATAATGCCTATAGAAAACATGATGCTGATGTTAGTTTTCGAACAGTGCTTATTTGTGACAAAATGGACGATATGGCTCACTCGGTTAACTGGGTAATGTTTGTCACTTGTATTTAAAAATTGTGTTTTCCAACTTTCCTCTATGTTGTAAGGTATTTTAAGTCAAATCTATGCCTGGCGATACGGTAAACAGTAATCATCATGACAAGCAGGGGGATGGTTCGGCTGGTGGGCAAAATCCGAGTGGTGGCACTGACCCCCGTTTTACTCAATCCGAATGGGATGGAATGGAGCCTGAGGAACAAGAGTTGTTTAAGGCCAATGCCCCGGTTGCTAATGCTCAGAAGGATGATTTGGCCTCTTGTGTGAATGCTACTAGCAAAGGCACGCCCTTCTCTGGTGTCTGCTCCAATTTGCCTGCTCGTCCGCAATCCCCTTCCTTCTTTGGGATCGAAGATCTTCCTGCTCCCCCCCCCCTCTATCCACTGGGCCTCCGTCTAAGAAGAAGAAGTCCTCGGTCCGGAAGTTTTTTGCTAAGAGTAGGGTTTCATCTGGCTTCGAGCAATCTATGGCGGGTCTGGCTCGTCGTCTAGATAAGGAAATGGGTTCTGCTTCGGGATCTGGTCTGGGTCCGGCGTCGCCTGTGTGTTCTCCGTTGCTGCGCTCGCCTGCGCCCACGGAGCGCAAGGGCCGGCGCGTGCGTGACTCTGGCGAGTCTGTGGCGCTGAGGGCTGAGAGGCGCGCTGCGGCCAGGGATCTTCCTTCTTCAGGTACGCCTGTCCATACCCCTCTCCCTGCCTCCCCTATTCGTCTCGTTTTACCTGCTCTTTCGGATGGTCATTTGCTACATATTATGTCGGATGTTGGTGTGTCTGTTGACCCGGGGATGGGTTCTCCTTCTCGTCTTCTATCTGTCATTAGGGCAAATGAGGTTGCCCAGGCAGCTATTACCAAGGCCATGGAGGTCGCGGATGCTATGGGGCCTGTTGCGGCCAAGGGTCAGCCTGGGGAGGCTGGAGCGACAATTGGTTGTGGCCAGTCGCCTCCACCTCCCTCCCAAGCGAAGAGAGGTCAGTCCAAGCGGTCTAAATCATGTCTAGCCCCGTGCAGATCTAGTCTCCATATTAAAAACCTTTCCTATAAATGAAATCTCTTTTTTGGAATGTTAGAGGTTTCGCCGCTAGGGGGCGTCGAGACCAGATTCATGACTTGGTTTGCGGTGAGCACATTGACATTTTAGGGCTTGTTGAAACGTTTAAGGAATCTTTTTCCTCCTTTGAACTGTCTGCGGTTACAGGCATGGATAGGTTTGACTGGCACTACCTTCCTACCTCGGGTCACTCTAGGGGCATCTTGATAGGGTCTAAGCGGGATGTGTTTGATTTCATTACTTTTGATCATGGCATCTTTTGGGCTAGCATTGTGGTTCATCATCGTCAGCTAAACACGTTATGGGAGTGTTTGGTGGTCTATGGCCCCGCTGTCCACTCCCTCGCTCCTTTGTTTCTTGATGAGCTTTCTAATAAGATTGAATCCTGTAATATTCCTTTATTAATTGGTGGTGATTTCAATCTGTTGCGTTCCCCGGCGGATAAAAATAGCCCTAACTTCTCTTGGCCCCTTGCCAATGCATTTAATGGGTTCATTAGTAATTGCGCGATCCGTGAGCTCCCTAGGGTGGGGGCACGGTTCACTTGGTCTAATCATCAGTCAATTCCTGTCCGGTCAGTGTTGGATCGGGTCTTTGTCTGCGATAGGTGGGAGTCGCTCTTCCCTCGCGCGGCGTTGAAAGCCAGGCCTATTGTTGGCTCCGATCATGTTCCCCTCGTCGTGGATGCGGGCCTTATCTCTTCTCTGTCTCCTTCCCGCTTCCAATTTGATGCCTCTTGGCTTATAGTGGATGGATTTTGTGAAATGCTGGCTTCCAAGATTGCTAACCTTCTCAACTCCCCTCGCTGTTCCTTTGGTCCCATGGATGACTAGCGTAAGGTTTCATATGAGTTACACAAATTCTTAAGGGGCTGGTCTTGTAACAGGGCGGCCTACCAGCGTAGGGAAAAAGAGGCCCTTGAATCCCAACTCTGGGATTTGGACCACTCTGCGGACCTTTCTGGGCTCTCTACTTCTCAATGGGCCACCCGTTACTCCCTGCAAGATGCATTGATGTTGTTGCATCAGCAGTCGGAAATATATTGGCGACAGCGAGGCTCCCTTAACTGGACCTTGAAGGGTGATGCTATGACGGCTTACTTCTTTGCGATCGCCAATGGTAGACGCCGGAGATGCTTCATTGATAGTCTTATTATCGATGGTGTCAGGACTTTGGACCAATCTCTCATTATGTATCACATTGTTGGGTTCTACTCCAATCTTCTTGGTTCCAAGCCGGATTCTGGTCTTTCCTTCTCCTCAAATTTCTGGGACGCGGGTAGTAAGATATCTCCTGATGAAAACATGGACTTAATGGTACCTTTATCTGACGAGGAAATCTGGAAGGTGATTAGCTCGGCTAATCTGAACGCTGCCTCTGGGCCAAATGTTTTTTCGCTTCCCTTTTTTAAGAAATTCTGGCCGCAGTTGCGGGCGCTCGTCTGTAAGATCATCCAAGGTTTCTGGTTGGGAACGGTGGATATTTCTCGTCTTAATTATGCTGTCATTTCTCTCATTCCTAAAGTCAAAGGAGATGTCTTGATCTCGCAGTTCCGGCCTATTGCTCTCATCAATAATTTCGCCAAATTTCCTACCAAAGGGTTCGCTACGCGCCTTTCCCCCATTGTTCACCGTACCATCAGCCCTTTTCAATCGGCCTTTATTAAAGGTCATTTCATTTTGGATGGGATTCTTTGCTTACATGAAATTGTGCATGACCTCAAGATTCGTAAGTCTAAAGCCCTGATTCTTAAGCTTGATTTTGAGAAGGCTTACGACTCGGTGAGCTGGCCTTTTTTGCGAAGGGTTCTGTTGGCTAAAGGGTTTGAGGGGCACTTTGTTCATAGAATCATGTAGCTGGTCTCGGGAGGCCATACTGCCATCTCAGTTAATGGTCAGGTTAGTAAGTTTTTTTGCCAATGGTAGGGGCCTACGGCAAGGTTATCCTGCTTCTCCCATCTTGTTCAACTTCGTAGCGGATGCCTTGTCCCGTCTGCTTTCCAGGGCAGGCATGCATGGGCACATCTCTCCGGTCAGCTCTAATCTTCTCCCCGAAGGGGTTACTGTTGGGGAACGTAGTAATTTCAAAAAAAAATGCTACGCACACGCAAGATCATGGTGATGCATAGCAACGAGAGGGGAGAGTGTCGTCCACATACCCTCGTAGACCGTTAAGCGGAAGCGTTATGAAAACATGGTTGATGTAGTCGCACGTCTTCACGATCGACCGATCCTCAGTACCGAACGTACGACACCTCCGCGTTCAGCACACGTTCAGCTCGGTGATGTCCCGCGAACTCACGATCCAGTAAAGCTCGGGGAAGAGTTTCGTCAGCACGACAGCATGGTGACGATGTTGATGAAGCTACCATTGCAGGGCTTCGCCTAAGCACCGCTACAGTATGACCGAGGTGGATTATGGTGGAGGGGGGCACCGCACACGGCTGGGAGATATCAACGATCAACTTGTGTGTCTAGAGGTGCCCCCTGCCCCCGTATATAAAGGAGCAAGGGGGAGGCTGGCCGGCCCTAGAGGGCGCGCCAGGAGGAGGAATCCTCCTCCTAGTAGGAGTAGGATTCCCCTCTTTCCAACTCCTAGTAGGAGGGGGAGAAGGAGAAGGAAAGGGGGGCGCCGCCCCCCTCTCCTAGTACAATTTGGACCAGAGGGGGAGGGGGCGCGTGGCCTGCCCTGGTCGGCCCCTCTCTCTCTCCACTAGGGCCCAATAAGGCCCATTAACCCCCGGGGGGTCCGGTAACCCCTCCGTCACTCCGGTAAAATCCCGATTTCACCCGGATCTCTTCCGATGTCCAAATGTAGGCTTCCAATATATCAATATTTATGTCTCAACCATTTCGAGACTCCTCGTCATGTCTGTGATCATATCCGGGGCTCCAATCTACTTTCGGTACATCAAAACATATAAACTCATAATACCGATCGTCATAGAACTTTAAGCGCGCGGACCCTACGGGTTCGAGAACTATGTAGACATGACCGAGACATGTCTCCGGTAAATAACCAATAGCGGAACTTGGATGCTCATATTGGTTCCTACATATTCTACGAAAATCTTTATCGGTCAAACCGCATAACAATATACGTTGTTCCCTTTGTCATCGGTATGTTACTTGCCTGAGATTCAATCATCGGTATCACAATACCTAGCTCAATCTCGTTATCGGAAAGTCTCTTTACTCGTTCTGTAATGCAACATCCCGCAAATAACTTATTAGTCACATTGCTTGCAAGGCTTATAGTGATGTGCATTACCGAGAGGGCCCAAAGATACCTCTATGACAATCGGAGTGACAAATCCTATTCTTGATCTATGCCAATTCCACGAACACCATTGGAGACACCTGTAGAGCACCTTTATAATCACCCAGTTATGTTGTGATGTTTGGTAGCACACAAAGTGTTCCTCCGGTATTCGGGAGTTGCATAATCTCATAGTCATAGGAACATATATAAGTCATGAAGAAAGCAATAGCAGTAAACTTGAACGATCAAGTGCTAAGCAAACGAAATGGGTCAAGTCAATCACATCATTCTCCTAATGATGTGATCCCGTTGATCAAATAACAACTCATGTCTATGTCTAGGAAACTTAACCATCTTTGATCAATGAGCTAGTCAAGTAGAGGCATACTAGTGACACTATGTTTGTCTATGTATTCACACATGTATTATGTTTCCGGTTAATACAATTATAGCATTAATAATAAACATTTATCATGAAATAAGGAAATAAATAATAACTTTATTATTGCCTCTAGGGCATATTTCCTTTAGTTTCCCACTTGCACCAGAGTCAATAATCTAGATTACACAGTAATGATTCTAACACCCATGGAGTCTTGATGCTGATCATGTTTTGCTCGTGGAAGAGGCTTAGTCAGCAGGTCTGCAACATTCAGATCCGTATGCATCATGCATATCTCTATGTCTCCCACCTGGACTTGATCCCGGATGGAATTGAAGCGCTTCTTGATGTGCTTGGTTCTCTTGTGAAATCTGGATTCCTTTGCCAAGGCAATTGCACCAGTATTGTCACAAAAGATTTTCATTGGACCCGATGAACTAGGTATGACACTGATAACCCACAAGTATAGGGGATCGCAATAGTTTTCGACAAGTAAGAGTGTCGAACCCAATGAGGAGCTAAAGGCAGAATAAATATTCCCTCAAGTTCTATCGCCCACCGATACAACTCTACACACGCTTGATGTTCGCTTTACCTAGAACAAGTATGAAACTAGAAGTACTTTGTAGGTGTTGTTGGATAGGTTTGCAAGATAATAAAGATTATGTAAATAAAAAGTAGGGGCTGTTTAGGTAAAGACACAACTAAGTTAGTTTTAGTAAAGAGCTTTTTGTTACGAGAAAGTTATTCGTCCCTAGGCAATCGATAACTAGATCGGTAATCATTATTGCAAATTTTGTATGAGGGAGAGGCATAAGCTAACATACTTTCTCTACTTGGATCATATGCACTTATGATTGGAACTCTAGCAAGCATCCGCAACTACTAAAGATCATTAAGGTAAAACCCAACCATAGGCATTAAAGCATCAAGTCCTCTTTATCCCGTACGCAACAACCCCCTTACTCGGGTTTGTGTTTCAGTCACTCACGCAACCCACTATAAGCGAATCATAAACGTATTGCAACACCCTACAGCGGGAATCCCTCACGCTTGCGCGACACGGAGAGCACCATAGGACAACATCGATAATAAAACATGCAACTCAAACCAATCACGATCATCAAATAGCCCATAGGACAAAACAGATCTACTCAAACATCATAGGATAGCCATACATCATTGGGAAATAATATATAGCGTTGAGCACCATGTTTAAGTAGATATTACAGCGGGTAAGAGAGAGGTTACACCGCTGCATAGAGGGGGGAAGAGTCGATGATGATGGCGG
The DNA here is from genome assembly GCF_003073215.2 of Triticum urartu. NCBI lineage: Eukaryota > Viridiplantae > Streptophyta > Magnoliopsida > Poales > Poaceae > Triticum > Triticum urartu. The sequence continues at coordinate 516,066,218 of NC_053023.1, forward strand.
TGAAGTTGTTGGTGAAGATTGTGGTGATGATGATGGCCACGACAGCGTTCCGGCACCACCGGAAGAGAAGGGGAGAGGGGGCCCCTTCCTTCTTCTTCTTCCTTGACCTCCTACCTAGATGGGAGAAGGGTTTCCCCTCTGGTTCGTGGCCTCCATGGCGTGGGAGGGGCGAGAGCCCCTCTGAGATTGGATCTACCTCTCTGTCTCTCTCTGTTTCTGCGTTCTCGTCTGCTGCCCTTTCACTGTTTCGTATATATATGGAGATCTGTAACTCCGATTGGACCGAAACCTTCGCCGTGATTTTTTACCAAAAATTAGCTTTCTTGCGGCCGAAGAAGGGCATCAACCGCCTTACGGGTGGCCCACGAGGGTCAGGGGCGCGCCCAGGGGGCACGCGCGACCCCTGCCTCGTGGCCACCTTGGGCACTGTCTCGCGTGGATTTTTCTTCCGGAATTCTCCAAATATTCCAAAAATATTCTCCATCCGTTTTTATCCCGTTTGGATTACGTTTGATATGGATATTCTGCGAAACATAAAACATGCAACAAACAGGAACTGGCACTGGGCACTGGATCAATATGTTAGTCCCAAAAATAATATAAAAAGTTGCCAAAAGTATATGAAAGTTGTAGAATATTGGCATGGAACAATAAAAAATTATAGATACGGCGGAGACGTATCAGACACCTAGATCGGATATGAACTCCTTCATCCAGACTCCTTCATTTGCTGCTTCCGAAGCAGCTATGTACTCCGCTTCACACGTAGATCCCGTCACGATGCTTTGTTTATAACTGCTCCAACTGACAGCTCCATCGTTCAATATAAACACGTATCCGGTTTGCGATTTAGAATCGTCCGGATCAGTGTCAAAGCTTGCATCGACGTAACCATTTACAACAAGCTCTTTGTCACCTCCATAAATGAGAAACATATCCTTAGTTCTTCTCAGGTATTTTAGGATGTTCTTGACCGCTATCTAGTGATCCACTCCTGGATTACTTTGGTACCTCCCTGCTAAACTAATAGCAAGGCACTCATCAGGTCTGGTACACAACATTGCATACATGATAGAGTCTATGGCTGAAGCATAGGGAACACTTTTCATTTTCTCTCCACCTTCTGCAGTGGTCGGGCATTGAGTCTTACTCAATTTCACACCTTGTAACACATGCAAGAACCCTTTCTTAGCTTGATCCATTTTAAACTTCTTCAAAACTTTACCAAGGTGTGTGATTTGTGAAAGTCCAATTAAGCGTCTTGATCTATCTGTATAGATCTTGATGCCCAATATATTATCAGCTTCACCGAGGTCTTTCATTGAAAAACTCTTATTCAAGTATCCTTTTATGCTATCCAGAAATTCTATATCATTTCCAATCAACACTATGTCATCTACATATAATATTAGAAATGCTACAGAGCTCCCACTCACTTTCTTGTAAATACAGGCTTCTCCAAAAGTCTGTATAAAACCATATGCTTTGATCATACTATCAAAACGTTTATTCCAACTCTGAGAGGCTTGCACCAGTCCATAAATGGATTGCTGGAGCTTGCACACTTTGTTAGTACCCTTTGGATCGATAAAACCTTCAGGTTGCATCATATACAACTCTTCTTCCAGAAAACCATTCAGGAATGTAGTCTTTACATCTATTTGCCAAATTTCATAATCATAAAATGCGGCAATTGCTAACATGATTCGGGCGGATTTAAGCATCGCTACGGGTGAAAAGGTCTCATCGTAGTCAACTCCTTGAACTTGTCAAAAACATTTCGCAACAAGTCGAGCTTTGTAGACAGTAACGTTACCGTCAGCGTCAGTCTTCTTCTTGAAGATCCATTTATTCTCGATGGCTTGTCGATCATTGGGCAAGTCAACCAAAGTCCACACTTTGTTCTCATACATGGATCCCATCTCAGATTTCGTGGCCTCAAGCCATTCTGCGGAATCTGGGCTCATCATCGCTTCCTTATAGTTCGTAGGTTCTTCATGGTCAAGTAACATGACCTCCAGAACAGGATTACCGTACCACTCTGGTGCGGATCTTGCTCTGGTTGACCTATGAGGTTCAGTAGTAACTTGATCTGAAGTTTCATGATCATCACCATTAGCTTCCTCACTAATTGGTGTAGGTGTCACAGGAACCGGTTTCTGTGATGAACTACTTTCTAATAAGGGAGAAGGTACAATTACCTCATCAAGTTATACTTTCCTCCCACTCACTTCTTTTGAGAGAAACTCCTTCTCTAGAAAGGATCCATTCTTAGCAATGAATGTCTTGCCTTCGGATTTGTGATAGAAGGTGTACCCAACAGTTTCCTTTGGGTATCCTATGAAGACACATTTCTCCGATTTGGGTTCGAGCTTATCAGGTTGAAGCTTTTTCACATAAGCATCGCAACCCCAAACTTTAAGAAATGACAACTTTGGTTTCTTGCCAAACCAAAGTTCATAAGGCGTCATCTCAACGGATTTTGATGGTGCCCTATTTAACGTGAATGCAGCTGTCTCTAAAGCATAACCCCAAAACGATAGCGGTGAATCAGTAAGAGACATCATAGATCGCACGATATCTAGTAAAGTACGATTACGACGTTCGGACACACCATTATGCTGTGGTGTTCCGGGTGGCGTGAGTTGCGAAACTATTCCACATTGTTTCGAATGTAAACCAAACTCGTAACTCAAATATTCTCCTCCATGATCAGATCGTAGAAACTTTATTTTCTTGTTACAATGATTTTCCACTTCACTCTGAAATTCTTTGAAGTTTTTAAATGTTCCAAACTTATGTTTCATTAAGTAGATAAACCCATATCTTCTCAAATCATCTGTGAAGATGAGAAAATAACGATACCCGCCACGAGCCTCAACATTCATAGGACCACATACATCAGTATGTATGATTTACAACAAATCTGTTGCTCGCTCCATTGTTCCGGAGAACGGCGTTTTAGTCATCTTGCCCATGAGGCATGGTTCGTAAGTACCAAGTGATTCATAATCAAGTGATTCCAGAAGTCCATCAGTATGGAGTTTCTTCATGCGCTTTACACCAATATGACCCAAACGGCAGTGCCACAAATAAGTTGCACTATCATTATCAACTCTGCATCTTTTGGCTTCAACATTATGAATATGTGTATCACTACTATCGAGATTCAACACAAATAGACCACTCTTCAAGGGTGCATGACCATAAAAGATATACCATTATTCTCAGATTTAAATGAATAATTGTCTCGCATCAAACAAGATCCAAATATAATGTTCATGCTTAACGCTGGCACCAAATAACAATTATTCAGGTCTAAAACTAACCCCGAAGGTAGATGTAGAGGTAGTGTGCCGACGGCGATCACATCGACTTTGGAACCATTTCCCACGCGCATCGTCACCTCATCCTTAGCCAGTCTTCGCTTAATCCGTAGTCCCTATTTCGAGTTGCAAATATTAGCAACAGAACTAGTATCAAATACCCAGGTGCTACTGTGAGCTCTAGTAAGGTACACATCAATAACATGTATATCACATATACCTTTGTTCACCTTGCCATCTTTCTTATCCGCCAAATACTTGGGACAGTTCCGCTTCCAGTGACCAGTCCCTTTGCAGTAGAAGCAATCAGTCTCAGGCTTAGGTCCAGACTTGGGTTTCTTCTCTTGATCAGCAACTTGTTTTCCGTTCTTCTTGAAGTTCCCTTTCTTCTTCCCTTTACCCTTTTTCTTGAAACTGGTGGTCTTGTTGACCATCAACACTTGATGCTCCTTCTTGATTTCTACCTCCGCATCCTTTATCATTGCGAAGAGCTCGGGAATCGTCTTATCCATCCCTTGCATATTATAGTTCATCACGAAGCTCTTGTAGCTTGGTGGCAATGATTGAAGAACTCTGTCATTGACACTATCAACTGGAAGATTAACTCCCAACTGAGTCAAGTGATTATGGTACCCAGACATTCTGAGTATATGTTCACTGACAGAACTATTCTCCTCCATCTTGCAGCTATAGAACTTATTGGAGACTTCATATTTCTCAATCTGGGCATTTGCTTGAAATATTAACTTCAACTCCCGAAACATCTCATATGCTCCATGACGTTCAAAACGACATTGAAGTCCTGGTTCTAAGCCGTAAAGCATGGCACACTGAACTATTGAGTAGTCATCAGCTTTGCTCTGCCAGACATTCATAACATTTGGCGTTGCTCCTGCAGCGGGTTTGGCACCCAGCGGTGCTTCCAGGACGTAATTCTTCTGTGCAGCAATGAGGATAATCCTCAAGTTACAGACCCAGTCTGTGTAATTGCTACCATCATCTTTCAACTTTGCTTTCTCAAGGAACGCATTAAAATTCAACGGAACAACAACACGAGCCATCTATCTACAATAACATAGGCAAGCAAAATACTATCAGGTACTAAGTTCATGATAAATTTAAGTTCAATTAATCATATTACTTAAGAAATCCCACTTAGATAGACATCCCTCTAATCATCTAAGTGGCCACGTGATCCATATCAACTAAACCATAACCGATCATCACGTGAAATGGAGTAGTTTTCAATGGTGAACATCACTATGTTGATCATATCTACTATATGATTTACGCTCGACCTTTCGGTCTCAGTGTTCCGAGGCCATATCTGCATATGCTAGGCTCGTCAAGTTTAACCCGAGTATTCTGCGTGTGTAAAACTGTCTTACACCCATTGTAGATGAACGTTGAGCTTATCACACCCGATCATCACGTGGTGTCCCGGCATGACGAACTTTGGCAATGGTGCATACTCAGGGAGAACACTTTTACCTTGAAATTTAGTGAGAAATCATCTTATAATGCTACCGTCAAACAAAGCAGAATAAGATGCATAAAGGATAAACATTACATGCAATCAATATTAAGTGATATGATATGGCCATCATCATCTTGTGCCTTTGATCTCCATCTCCAAAGCACCGTCATGATCACAATCGTCACCGGCGCGACACCTTGATCTCCACCATAGCATCGTTGTCGTCTCGCCAACTATTGCTTCTACGACTATAGCTACCGCTTAGTGATAAAGTAAAGCAATTACAGGGCGATTGCATTGCATACAATAAAGCAACAACCATATGGCTCCTGTTAGTTGCCGATAACTTTGTCACAAAACATGATCATCTCATACAATAAATATAGCATCATGTCTTGACCATATCACATCACAGCATGCCCTTCAAAAACAAGTTAGACGTCCTTTACTTTGTTGTTGCAAGTTTTACGTGGCTGCTACGGGCTGAGCAAGAACCGTTCTTACCTACGCATCAAAACCACAATGATAGTTCGTCAAGTTAGTGATGTTTTAACCTTCTCAAGGATCGGGCGTAGCCACACTCGGTTCAACTAAAGTTGGAGAAACTGACACCCGCCAGCCACCTGTGTGCAAAGCACGTCGATAGAACTAGTCTCGCGTAAGCGTACGCGTAATGTTGGTCCGGGCCGATTCATCGAACAATACCGTCGAACCAAAGTATGACATGATGGTAAGCACTATGACTTGTATCGCCCACAACTCACTTGTGTTCTATTCGTGCATATAACATCTACGCAATAACCTGGCTCGGATGTCACTGTTGAGGAACGTAGTAATTTCAAAAAAAATTCCTACGCACACGCAAGATCATGGTGATGCATAGAAACGAGAGGGGAGAGTGTCGTCCACGTACCCTCGTAGACCGTTAAGCGGAAGCGTTATGACAACGCGGTTGATGTAGTCATACGTCTTCACGATCGATCGATCCTCAGTACCGAACGTACGGCACCTCTGCGTTCAGCACACGTTCAGCTCGGTGACGTCCCGCGAACTCACGATCCAGTAGAGCTTGGGGAAGAGTTTCATCAACACAACGGGGTGGTGATGATGTTGATGAAGCTACCGTTGTAGGGCTTCGCCTAAGCACCGCTACAGTATGACCGAGGTGGATTATGGTGGAGGGGGGCACCGCTCACGGCTGGGAGAGATCAATGATCAACTTGTGTGTCTAAAGGTGCCCCCTGCCCCCATATATAAAGGAGCAAGGGGGGAGGCCGGCCGGCCCTAGAGGGCACGTGAGGAGGAGGAATCCTCCTCCTAGTAGGAGTAGGATTCCCCTCTTTCCTACTCCTACTAGGAGGGGGGAAAGGAAGGGGGAGAAGGAGAAGGAAAGGGGGGCACCGCCCCCCTCTCCTAGTCCAATTCGGAGCAGAGGGGGAGGGGGGCGCGGCCTGCCCTGTCCGGCCCCTCTCTCTCTCTCCACTAGGGCCTAATAAGGCCCATTAACCCCCGGGGGGTTCCGGTAACCCCTCCGGCACTCCGGTAAAATCCCGATTTCACCCGGAACTCTTCCGATGTCCAAATGTAGGCTTCCAATATATCAATCTTTATGTCTTGACCATTTCGAGACTCCTTGTCATGTCCGTGATCATATCCGGGACTCCGAACTACTTTCGGTACATCAAAACTTATAAACTCATAATACCGATCGTCACAGAACTTTAAGCGTGCGGACCCTACGGGTTCGAGAACTATGTAGACATGACCGAGACATGTCTCCGGTCAATAACCAATAGCGGAACCTAGATGCTCATATTGGTTCCTACATATTCTACGAAGATCTTTATCGGTCAAACCGCATAACAATATATGTTGTTCCCTTTGTCATCAGTATGTTACTTGCGTGAGATTCGATCGTTGGTATCACAATACCTAGCTCAATCTCGTTACCGGAAAGTCTCTTTACTCGTTCTGTAATGCAACATCCCGTAAATAACTTATTAGTCACATTGCTTGCAAGGCTTATAGTGATGTGCATTACCGAGAGGGCCCAAAGATACCTCTCTGACAATCGGAGTGACAAATCCTATTCTCGATCTATGCCAACTCCATGAACACCATTGGAGACACCTGTAGAGCACCTTTATAATCACCCAGTTACGTTGTGACGTTTGGTAGCACACAAAGTGTTCCTCCGGTATTCGGGAGTTGCATAATCTCATAGTCATAGGAACATATATAAGTCACGAAGAAAGCAATAGCAGTAAACTTAAACGATCAAGTGCTAAGCAAACGAAATGGGTCAAGTCAATCACATCATTCTCCTAATGATGTGACCCTATTGATCAAATAACAACTCATGTCCATGGCTAGGAAACTTAACCATCTTTGATCAATGAGCTAGTCAAGTAGAGGCATACTAGTGACACTATGTTCTTTTATGTATTCACACATGTATTATGTTTCCGGTTAATACAATTCTAGCATGAATAATAAACATTTATCATGAAATAAGGAAACAAATAATAACTTTATTATTGCCTGTAGGGCATATTTCCTTCAGTTATTCACCTTCAATATGCGGATGACACTATCATTATGGTTGAGCTGAATGACTCCTGCCTCGCCAATCTCAAATTCATTCTCCTCTGCTTCGAAGCTATGTCAGGTCTTAAGATTAACTTTGCCAAGAGCGAAGTTATTGTTACTGGTGTGGAGGAGACTGAAGCTGTGCGAGTGGCACATCTTCTCAATTGTAAGTTAGCGTGTTTTTCGTTCAAATGCCTGGGCCTTCCCATTGTTAGGATGATCTCCATCGTGTGGGCCCGACGGCCCACCGGGCCCCTAGATCCGCGCCCTGATCGGGGGCGCTCAACCCACTATAGGTGACGGGCCCCTGTCACCTGCACTATATAAAGAGATGGGGGCCGGCGGCTCGCAACACGAGGTTCGTCTGAACGCCGTACACCCCACCTAATCCCCTACCGATCTAGGGTTAGTGCAGTGCTGACGGGAAGCACCGCCACCACTACTCTCTGCCATCACCGGCACCATGGCCGGCACCGGGAGCTCCTCGAGCCACAAGCAAAGGGTAGGACCATCGATTATCTGACCTACTCGACCCGCAAGGTCTATCAATGGTATCAACCCAGATTTTGGCTCAGATTTTTGGTAGAAAGGAATCAAGGAAAAGTTCTTCCCTTCCCCAAAGAACCCCACTGAAAGGGCAAAGAAAAATTCCTCTCAATGATGAAAGTAGCGCCGCCTTCATGGCCGCGCCGTTCCTCTCGATCCCGAATCACATCGGCATGCCGAGGATTCGGGAAGAAGAACTCCACCCCGAGAGGGGCAAAGGGCGCCGCTTGCCAAACCGCTCGACGGCGGCGCGCTCACCACAAGGGGAACGCACCACCGGCGAAGGGGATGGCAACGGACGCCACTGCCTGGTGCTCTGCCGCCACGGAGTCTTCGCCGCACCTCTCAGCTCTCACTCTCGCGTACAGGAGGTTGGGGGTGGAAGGTGGAAATAAGAAAGGAAAAGAAAATGGATGCTCGCGCGGCGCTGTGGCGATGCCGTCGCCGGCGGCCGGCGCGGCCTTTACCCGCCGCATCTCTCACTCTCGCGCGAGCAGGGGAACGAAGAAAGAAGGGGAAAGGGAAGGGAGAGTAGGCGCGCATGCCACGGTGGCCGGGGCGGTCGGCCAGGGCGCAACCACGTGCCTCGCCGTCGGGAGAGAGACCGAGCGAGAGAGCAGAGGAGAGCGGCGCGAGAGGGAAGGAACATGATCGGGGGGGGGGGGGGACTTGCCCATTTTTGTTCGAGCGCAAAGCGTGCGTGGCTGTCGATCTGATCGGACGGCCACCGTGAAACCCTAGCCCCACCCCAGGCCGCTGGGCCAGAAAGAGAGCAAGCCAGCCGGGCTGCTGGGCCGGCAGAGCCAGCGGACCAGGGCCAGCTCGCGCGAGCGCGCGGAGGCACAGGCCTTGTGCCGTTGCGGGCCTCCCGCGCCAGGCCGAGGCCGGCTAGAGTTGCCTGTTTTTCCACATTTTAATAGTTTTGTCCAGATTTTAGGCAAATTTCATATAGTTTTTTCTACTCAAATTTCATCCAACGAAATTTTGTTTAGAGTACAGAAAATTAAAAGGAAATGCTCTGAAAAGTAAACAGAAAAAGTTTCTGAAAATAAAAATAGAAACTTTTCAGAAAAAGAAAAGTTCATGAATTTTATAAAGAAAATTAAAAAGTTCATGATTTTTTATTCGGTGAAAGAAAAGTTTCTGTAAAAAGTAAAAAGTTCATGATTTTTTTATTCATGTTTTTCTGCTGCGTAAATAATTAATAGTACTCTTTTACAAAGAAAGAAAAAGTATTATCCTCCAATTAAATTGGAACCTACGGGAAAATTTAATTGGATGAACAGTTTTTTAGAGAAGTTTTTTCACTTGTGGGTGAAATCAGATTCAGATAGCTTCTGTTATGACAGTAGAAAGATATTTGATTAAAGTTTAATTATGCTATTGTTATTTTCTGACCAACGTTGATGATGACAATATTATAATTCAATGAGTCTTATAGTTAAAAGTTCAAATCTCTGATAATTTTTGTATCAAAGTGACCAATTTTCAGAGCATTTGATAAAGATTGAGAACTGTATATTGCTAGTTTTCCGCTGCAATAAAGTTGATAATGATGATTATTTTCTTAGCAAAGTTGTTTAATAGAAATATTATCATCACATTGTTTATGAGTTATATGCATTATTTCCGTTTCAGCCCAACGGTGATATGGAATTAATGTAGAAGAATCAGTTTTATTCTAATTCTACCACAACGGTGTTTTAGAGTATAAAAAGGAAGTTTTACAAAAGTTTAATGTGCATATTTTTTAACCAGACCAACGTAGGGTTATTTTTATGCTCATTATTGTTGATTATTGGCTAAGTTTTCTCAGACTAAAAGTTTTCCATGTTTTCATTCATGAAAGCGAATGGTTGGGTACTTGTGATCCAAAAGATGACCAGAAAAGGTCATAACATGAGGGAGTATGTTCTCTCTAAAGAATAGCTTCAAAAGAAAAGAATTATTGGATATTAATCCAAGAGAAGAAAACAGATAGATCATTGAGAGTCTTGGTTGACGAATGTCTTTCATGTATTCTATATGAAGAAGATTTATCAGTCAACATGATTTGAGATGAAACAAGCAACATGCGTGTTTAATTTGACCAACATCGGATCAAGCATGTGTGTCAAAGAGCATTAGGATTTATTCCTAAATTTAATGATTGAATAATGCAGTCAAAAGAGTCAATTCTTGCATTTATGTCCCTTACAGGGAATTACCCGCATAGCGGGAGAAGATGATTATGATAAAACCCGCATGGCGGGAAAAGTCTGGGAAAATACCTACGTAATTAACGAGGTAAAGTTGACATATTATTATGTCAAAAATCTCGTATGGCGGCAAAAATTCTGGCAAAGGACTTATCCTGTATGACAGGAGAAAGATATGATGACTCATGTGCTTTTAATGTGTCCCACTCTGGGAGAAAAGTATGGAGTAGCTATTATGCTTTCCTAGTATCGACCGTACACCTTATGTGTAATGGTCATTAAGCACTCAATAAATCCAAAGAGATTAAAAGTTATAGATGAACCTAAAGATAGGAATGATATGCAAGTGTGACTTGCAAAAGTACTAATGATAAAGAACTCTGTTGAGTTTCTGAAATGAAATGAGGAAAAAGTACTCCCATACTAGTTAAAAGATAACTTCATTTTGTATGAAGAGATAACTTCATTTCGTATGAAGTAATCTGATGAATGAAGTAGATAATCGAAGTTTCCTCAATTCATAAGAGTTATCAATGGTTTTCGAAATTGTGGCAGAAAAGTTCTTGCCACATTTGGAGGGGGAGAAAGATATATGAGATAAATTAAGAATGATGAAACTCCCCTATACTTTAGATAATGTGATGAAGAATGTGATCGTCTGGGGGAGTACGACGGTCATATTAATACCCCTAAAGAAAAGAAATAGTTGTATTTCTGGATCTTTTACAGTTCCGAAAGCAGAGTAAGGAATAGTAATACGGTGCTTAAAGTGCCATAAAGAAGAAAGTTTTAACAGAATAAACCCAAATTATAAAGTTTAAAGATACGCCAATTTTAGTGAAGATGGAGTAATCTGGGGGAGCATGTTGTATGACCTACACAACACATGTTCTTAGCTCTATAAAGGATGAATGAGTAAACATGGATCTTGTGATACAGGTCCCTGTAAAACCTATTGCCTCTTGGAAATGAAAGACTATAGAATTAGTTTGCCTCTTGCAATGACAGAGCAACAACATCCCCATATGAAAGAAGTGCTAGTACCTGAGACACTAATGGTCTCAAGGAATGAGAAAATCAGATACTTCTGATTACTATAAAGTCTATGTTAGTGAAATTCAAATGGAGGTTGATCCCACCTCATTTAAAGCGCTCATTCGAGCTTTGAGAAATGTCTGCTTATCTAAATGATAAGAGACTATGTGAGATGAAATGAAATTGGTGAATCCCGACGATGTTTGGGACTGATGAGTAATTTCCAATGGAGCCAAAACAGTAGGCTGTAAAGAGTCTACAAGGACAATGTGACTCCAAAGGAAATATGTAAAGGTGTAAAACACGACTTAAATCAAAAGGTTTTTGCGCGTTTTGCACTGAATAGATTACAATGAGTGTTGGTAGCACATCATGATCTGAGTTACATCAGATGAAAGATATTATGATCTGAGTTACATCAGATGAAAGTAAAGAACATAGGGGATACTGCCTGAAGAAGTCTTTTATGGACTAAAGCAATCAAATGTTGTTTTGGGTTAAAGAAAATGAGAGGACAATTGTATTCGTGCAAAGTTATAGAATGGGAAATTCATTTCCTAATCCCGTGCATGTGGATGACATTCTACTTGCTAGTGGTGATGTCAACCTACTGCAGGAGGAGAAAAGAAGTTCTTGTCCTCAAAGTTCAAAAGAATGTTCTTGGTAGAGTGTCTCTTGTTATAATTATCGAGATTCACCAAGAAAAGAATAAAAGGGGTATCAGGAATGTCACATGGACATGCTAAGAAATGTCTCTAAAGTATGCATGCGAGAAAACCTACGCCTGTTCTTATAGTCAAGGGTAATAGAACTGGAAACTATGGTGTTCCAAAAGTTGATGAGAAAAGATTGAAAACGGATATGGTACCATATGCTTCAGCTGTTGGAAGCTCAATATATTGCCCTGACACAGTTCACATATCCGGGTTGTTTTGGCAATGTCCAGTCCATATATAGATCACTGGAATGGAGTCAAAGATATCGGCCTCATGCTGAAAGAAATAAGTGCTCTAAAAAGATTGTGAGTACAAAGACAAGACTTGTGAAATGTATAGCGAAATCCACAATTGTCGCTAACTTTCACACTTGGAGGTTTTTGTGTGGAAAAGCTCCAAAGAATGAAACAATTATCATCAATGTGATGCAAAGATACTTTATAGCTTGATATGAGGCTGAGGGACAGGCAAAATGGTTAAGGAGACCTGTACCCGGAGCTGATAATGGTTGACAACAGCGATAACTATTTTAAGTCTTTCGCTCCTATGACAACGAGTCAAGTGTTGATGCCAAACACACTGACACAGAGGTATGCGTTGTAAAGGAGAAAGTCCGGAATTATGTAGGAATGCTTGAAGCATAAAAGCAACAGACAAGTGTTTGCAGATCTGCTTATTAAAGGCTTACCGCCCAGTGTGTTCGGAGAACACACAGTCGACATGGGTTTTATGGTATAGTCTAAAATTTCCGGACAATAAAAGGGCCCACGTTTAAAGAATTTGTTTCAAAACAGAGAGGTACGTAGTGGCTGTCTGATTCTATCGGCAATTGAGCTGTGACGATGAAACATGTTCTATGTATTGATCTGTTATGAAACGAGTAAAGTAAAAGTATAAGGTCAAATGTAAAAGTTGAGATCAAGGGGGAGAATGTTAGGATGATCTCCACCGTGTGGGCCCACCAGGCCCCTAGATCCGCGCCCTGATCGGGGGCTCTCAACCCACTATAGGTGACGGCCCCCTGTCACCTGCACTATATAAAGAGGTGGGGGCCGGCGGCTCGCAACACGAGGTTCGTCTCAATGCCGTACACCCCACCTAATCCCCTACCGATCTAGGGTTAGTGCAGTGCTGACGGGAAGCACCGCCACCACTACTCTCTGCCATCACCGGCACCATGGCCGGCACGGGGAGCTCCTCGAGCCACAAGCAGAGGGTAGGACCACCAATTATCTGACCTACTCGATCCGCAAGGTCTATCACCCATATCCCCGGAGGTGCTTCACGCGAGAGATTTTGCCCTGGTGGTAACCAAGGTGGGCAACAGGGTCCTCCCTTGGCGTGAGAGGTACAATTCCAACGCGGGTAAAGTGGCATTGATCAATGCTTGTCTGTCTTCCCTTCCCATGTTCTTGATGGGCTTCTACTTACTATCGGGGCGGGACCCATGCTGGTTTTGACAAACACCGTGGGGCTTTCTATTGGAATGCTACTGATAATCGTTGTAAATATCGTTTTGTTAAATGGAAGCTGATGTGTAGGCCCAAAAACCTTGGAGGGTTGGGGATTATTAATACTTCCATCATGAACCAATGTTTGATGATCAAATGGTGGTGGAAGATTATGAGTGCTGAGGACCAGCCCCTTTGGTTGTCTATTCTTAAGGCTAAATATTTCCCTTCCTCTAGCCCGATGTTTGCTAATTCTCGTGGTGGTTCCCAGTTTTGGAAGGCCTTGGTTAAAGTTAGACCTGTGTTCCAAGCTTTTGTTAAGTTTGTAGTTGGGGATGGCTCCTCTATTATATTTTGGCTTGACTGGTGGTGCGGAGATTCACCCCTCTAGGTGACCTTCCCCACTTATTTTCCTATTGTCCGGACCCGAATATTTCTTTAGCGGAGTTGGCTTCCCATGGATGGAATTTGGCCTTTCGTCGGTCCTTGTCGCCTGAAGAGTTTGAAGACTGGCAACATCTTACTGCCTTCTTCCCCATGCTCTCGGCGAACACGGATTCAGTGTCTTGGCCGCTTTCTCCCTCTGGTCGCTTTTCTGTTAAGTCGCTTTACTCTAAGCTTGTTGGTGGCACTCCTACTAACCGCTTCTCTCAGATTTGGAAGGCCTGGATCCCTCGTAAAATTAAGATTTTCCCGTGGCAAGCCTTTAGGGGCCGGCTGCCTTCGGCTGATCAGATTCATAAGAGAAACGGGCCGGGTTCCCAATTATGTGCTTTGTGTGGTGTCCTGGAGAATACAGAACATATTTTTTTCAACTATGTCTTGGCTAGGCTCATTTGGAGCTGCGTGAGAGAATGGCTTCTAATTCCCTGGGCCCTGCCTCCTTTGCAGAGTTGCGGTGCCTGGCAAGTAACTTGGCTGGCATTACCAGGCGTATCTTTTGGGTGGGCCTGAGCGCTCTGTGCTGGTCCCTTTAGACGACTAGGAACAAATTTACTATTGAGCATGTGTTTCCGGCTAAACCTGCTGATTGTTTATTTAAATCGTGTGCTCTCTTGCAGCAGTGAAAATCATTGACTAAGGTGGACGACCAGGAAGCGCTTTCTATCTTGATCTCCAAAGTTCGGGCTTCGGCTTCTCATCTATGCAGACAAGAGCAGGAAGCTTAGTTGTTTTGGGTACGACAGACTAGTTTTATTTGGGTTCCTCTTATCCGGCCTGTGCGCCGTGTACTGGCTAGGGAGTCATGTACTTATTGTTTAACTCTTTCGTTTGACCCGTGGTTGGGGTCTGGCTGGTGATGTGTTGCGAACTGTTCTGTGGTTGCTACCTGCCTCATGGCTTTATTTATAAAGTTGGACGTATGGCTTTCCTCTAAAAAAACAGTAATCATCATCTTCCGAGGAACATTATTTAGAAAATCAGTGTTCACTATAAAAAATAATTTAAATGACAGTATCTTTTGTAAATAGTGGTACTAACAAAAGATAAATTAGTTGTCGAAAGTGAAATGATGGTAATAAATGTTGCTATTACAATGAGGACGAAGCCATCAAATGTATTTTTCTCTCATGTTGCTATTACAAGGGAAGAATGTGTTTTTGCTCTTCAACCTTTCACATCATAAATATGTTTGTGAATTGGCTGCCAGAGGTTACTACACAACTTAAGGTTCAATATGTGGGGAAAGGGGTGTATGCTTTATGTTGCCAACATAGAATTTTTTTTAATGCTCCGCTGGTTATACACTTGGCTACTTAGCGTGGGACGGCATAGGGTATGGGTGTAACTACTTGGACATGACAACCCTGTTTATATCGGACCATTTTGCATGAAAAACTAGCAATAGGATTGGGCGGTGCATGAGTGCAACATGCAATCTCTGTTTATGATTACTCTGACATTTGAGGTGTATTTTATATTTTTTTTGTTTGAATTGTACTTTATAATGAAAGGATTGCATATATCAATCGATGCATAGGTGAGAGGTGTTCTCCCTTTTCAAATTTTTAAAAATTATGCATGGATCCCCATCTTTGTTACTCTGTAGGCATGCCTTGTGAAGTTAACTACCATAATTTGCTAGCTAAAAAAGTATAACATGTATATGAGAGTCGATCTAATTTCTTGGCGCAAAAACAAGAGTAGATTATAATTTCTTGTATCACCTTAGGACCAACGGTAGTGATATCTTGTCCGTACAACTTAAGCTCACAAAGAAGAATGAAAAGAAAACGATGTTGTAAATAGTGCTCTACACTTCTATTCACGGCACAATACAATTTTTTTCCTGTCTATTTGACGGGCTGGGACGGAGTGTCCGCGCCTAAGTGACGAATAATCCGGACACCCACACTTCTAGTATTTGACACTGGAGTAGGGATTTCGTCACAGCCCGCATAAATAGGGAAGAAGTGGAGGACGTCCTTGGAGATGGCCTTACTGCCTTAGCGCTAGATCGCTAATGGAGCCTCGGTCACAAACCAAGCCTACCTTCCTTAATCGAGCAATTATTTTCCTTGCCAAATTGTGATGTGAAGGAGGTTCACACTTTACATGGATGTTTCAGTCGGAGAACGTGAATCCTGGTCAGAAGTCAAGTTAGGCGAGAGCTAAACTAAACCAGGCCAATGTACGACTAGCTATAGTATTCTAACCCTGCCTTCTCATGACTCGATGATCAAAGGCAGCACCGAGGATTAATCAATCATCTGTGCCGCATTATTGCCCGACTAATCTATTCCTCCAGTGGACACCCTACCCCATCTGCGTGGTTGCTGGTGGGGAAGCTAGGGGAGCACGGCAGAGGAAAAGGGGGCACAAAACGGACGGAAATTTAGTATTAGTATTGCAGAGAGAGACCGAGCAAGCAACCCCTGTGCCTGCCGGCTCGACCATTGGCAGATTGTGCCGCAAGCGTCGTACGTACCAATACCATGCTCCACTAATCAACAAATGTATGTTACTTAATCCCTGCCGAGAACATAGATTATTCTACTGCCGGCTATCTCCTGGCAGTGGCCAAGGGCCAAGATTCCGTTTTATTCCTCCTTGATTCTGTGTTTATAGTGTAATCAAAAGCTTGCGGATTAGTATAATCACAACTTGCGGATTAGCATAATCACAACTTGCGTATTAGCGGTAGCGGGTTTCGGACTTCCGTTAGGTTTGTGAGGGTCTGTTTAGGCTCTAGGATCTGATCTCTTTCCATGGAAGTTTCAGAAGTTGAGCGGAAGCTACACTCTTTGTAAAAAAAGAAGAGAGAAAGTATGTTTTTCGTTCATCAAGTTTCTCAGAAGTCTACATCTGGTCCCTTCAGGATTTTTCCAGCGACATTTGGTCCCTCAAATTTCAAAATGAGACAAAATTAGTCTAAAACCAGATTTGGGTAGAAAACTGGCCATGTGGAAGTTGTTTTCTTGAGGGGCCAAATATGGCCAGACAAAATTAGTCCAAATCCAGGTTTTGGGCAGCGAACCAATCTGTGTTTGGATGGTTAGAAGGCCAATGATATCCCCACCTCACTAGGGTTCAAGTCCTGATGCCTGCAGTATTTCTGGATTTATTTCAGTACTTCTGGCGATGCGCTTTTGATGGGAGGAGACGTTCTCATCAACTATGAGGCGTCTACAATGACTTCGTAAACCTTGAGATAATATGTCGGCTGAGTCTCTTGAAGGTGCTCATAGGAGGCAGGGAAAGCGTGTGTGCGTTCATAGGGGTAAGCGTATGCGCGTATGTATGAACGCTTGCGTCTGCAATGTGTTAAGAAAAACAGGTTTTGAAACTTGAGGGACCAAATATAACCGGAAATATTTTAAGGGACCGGATGTAGACTGGAAGGACGATAAACATATATTAAAAAATGGATTCAAAATCCTTGTGTGCAAATATGGTGTGCCTTTTCTGGTCAACTTATTGCAAGTTATAGATCATTAAATCAGATCGTAATATCCACAACGCCGACAGAGCCAGGCGTAAACCAGAACATTTTGCACTTAACATAAGGCTGCCACTGCCAGTATAAAAATCCAGACTTGCTATATGTACAATGAATCCAAAAATTATACCCCAGAGCTAGTCATGAGAAGGCAGTGCATATAAGACTAATTAGGTACTGGACTTCATTGTTTTCTCCTCCCTCTCCCTCTCCCTCTCCTTGTGGAACATGACAAGGAGATCGAACTGCGCATCATATCTTCTGCTTCAATGTTTTACTATTGTTTCCTGGACCCTTGTTGAATTAAGGGATCGAATAATTGGCTGGATGCTCGGTGATATCTATGCAAATCAAGAAAGGGAAAAAGGTAACAACTCAGAGGATATTATATACTCCTATATGGATAATGGCTCTTAGTGTGCATGTCGTGCACTCTGCGTGAACTGTCCGCGCCAGCGCTGATATTCTAGTTCTAGTCAATGTACTCTAGTTTGTAAGCATCGACAGGAAAACTACTGGCAGGGCCAGTCGGATGTTTAAGCAAGCGTAAGATACCATTAGTGTATGCCTATCTCACGCGATTCGAAAAAAATTTACATAATGATTTTATCACCCGCCAGTCCTCATGAGTCGGCAATGATCTGGCACACAGAAGAACTTACCTGTTGTGAAGAACTTTTTTTTACGGGGACATGAGATGACTAAAATTCACGGGAGAATCTCATTCTATCATATGCATGAATGCATCCACATAACCGAAAATCAAGCGAAATACAAGCAAGTCCAAGCCAATAGTCATGATCAACAAGTCAACGAAAAACAAGTAAAATAATAAAAACACTAGGTAAAATGAGAGATTAAGGGCCAGTTTGTTCATGTCCTGGACAACATGCCTGAAAATTTCAATGTCTGATATGGGCCTAGGAACTCCAAGTTTTTTGCCTGGTCAGGATAGCACATGTAATATCTGTTTGATTCTCGACTTGGCTGGTGCGTGCTTTACAGTTGTTGATGCTCCAGTCCAATCGCGTCATTTTCTGAACTATATGTGTGATTAATGCTTCATCCTGCTGCTGCTCCAGGCATCCAAAAATGGTTGTCTGGGCCAGGCAAACCAAGTTATCTTGTTCTTTGGTCCAAGCTAATTATGTTTTCTAGTTCTCCGGCTAGGCTAACTTCTTCCTGGCCTAGACTTCAACCAAACATGAGTCGGGTAGCTCCCAAGGACAACCCAAGGCAGATGCCAAACGCCTAGGACGCGAACCAAACTGGCCCTAAATCGCCAAAAACAACCACAATCATGTCTCAAAGGAGATTCCAAAGTCTCCACTCTCTGAACAAATAGGTTTATGATTGAGCATGCACAACTATGCTTCGATCTAACTTTCACCGTGAACCCCCTTAATAGGACGGTTGCTCCATTGACTCTGTATAAGTAAATGAAACTACTAAGAAAAGTGTACACTCCATCTTCATATTCCTTGCAAAGGTACACCAAAGTTTTTATTTTCCACACAATTTTAAGGGGTCATACTATTCGGTTAAAGCAATTCTTGATGGACTTTCACATGTGTATACTCACAAACACAATAGTCACTCAACTGCTTTGTCATTGAATCATCGAAACCTTTCAGGAGGCACTGGATGCACTTACGGTAGCCTTGTATGTCAAGTTGTTGATGCTCCCCTGGTGTACGTCGTTGGCCGATTTACGGGCCTAGTCCGCCGTGTGACCTAGTGGGCCGAATCCCGGCCTGTTGGTATACCTAGGGTGACGACATCGTCAACGTCCTTGAAGAAACGGTGAAGAAACAGGAACATGTTCTCAACTTTAAGGGTTTGATTCAGGGTAGGACAGTTGTTGCCTGGGATAGGATAAAAGGGCCAAAGGGTCTCCATGCCAACTACTTTCAAGCCAACCCAATAATCCATGAGGCTTTTTTGGGCGTCGATTACAGATGAGCAGATGTTGTTCTTGCGTATGGTGGATGACGTGGAGAGGGCATTTGGAGTGCTCTAAACTCATTGCGGTATTGTTCGTGGAGTTGCAAATATGCGGGATCCAAAGACATTGTGTGATGTGATGACTTGTTTGTGTGATCTTGCACAATATGATTGTGAAGGATGATGACGATAGGGCGTCCACTACTTCTGATTTTGAGAGGCCCGGAGTACACGTCTGACTCTCAAAACAAGATGCATCACATGTTGACAAATCCTTGGGCCAGTGTTGACAACTTCAAGATTATAATTGCATGTGCAACTACTATTTGATCTTGAAAAGCATATGTGCATTTACACCGAAAACTATTAATTTGGTGATGTCATATTAACTTTATGTTTAAACTTGTTGTGAAATGTAGCATGCAATTTCAAAAAAAATCCTACGCTCACACAAGATCTATCTAGGAGATGCATAGCAAAATGAGAGGGGAGAGTGTGTCCACGTACCCTCGTAGACCAAAAGCGAAAGCGTTAGGTTAACACGGTTGATGTAGTCGAACGTCTTCGCGATCCAACCGATCAAGTACCGAACGTACGACACCTCCGAGTTCTGCACACGTTCAGCTCGATGATGTCCCTCGAACTCTTGATCCAACAAAGTGTCGAGGGAGAGTTCCGTCAGCACGACGGTGTGGTGACGGTGATGGTGATGTGATCAGCGCAGGGCTTGGAACAATTGGTGTGTCTCCAAGGGGTGCCCTGCCCACGTATATAAAGGAGGGAGAGGGAGGAGGCTGGCCCTAGGGGGCGCGCCATAAGGGGGAGACCTACTAGGACTCCTAGTCCTAGTAGGATTCGACCCCCCTTCTTTTCCTTCTCATGGAGGGGGAAAGGGGGAAAGGAGAGGGAGTAGGAGAAGGAAAGGGGGGTGGCGCCCCTTCCCTAATCCAATTCAGCCTCCTCCCTTGTGGGGGGCGCACCAGCCCTTGTGGGCTGGTTAGCCTCCCTCCTATGGCCCATATGGCCCATATCTTTCCCCGGGGGGTTCCGTAACCCCTCCGGTACTCCGGTATGTACCCGATACACTCCGGAACTCCTTTCAGTGTCCAAATACTACCTTCCAATATATCAATCTTTACCTCTCGATCATTTCAAGACTCCTCGTCATGTCCGTGATCTCATCCGGAGCTCCGAACAAACTTTGGCCACCAAAACACATAACTCATAATACAAATCATCATCGAACGTTAAGCGTGCGGACCCTACGGGTTCGAGAACTATGTAGACATGACCGAGACACATCTCCGGTCAATAACCAATAGCGGAACCTGGATGCTCATATTGGTTCCTACATATTCTACGAATATATTTCTCGGCCAAACCGCAATAACAACATACGTTATTCCCTTTGTCATCGGTATGTTACTTGCCTGAGATTCGTTCGTCGGTATCATCATACCTAGTTCAATCTCGTTACTGGCAAGTCTGTTTACTCGTTCCATAATGCATCATCCCGCGACTAACTCATTAGTCACATTGCTTGCAAGACTTATAGTGATGTGCACTACTGAGAGGGCCCAGAGATACCTCTCCGATATTCGGAGTGACAAATCCAAATCTTGATCTATGCCAACCCAACAAACACCTTCGGAGACACCTGTAGAGCATCTTTATAATCATCCAGTTACGTGTGACGTTTGATAGCACACAAGGTGTTGGGGAACGCAGTATTTCAAAAAAAAACCCTATGATCACGTAAGATCTATCTAGGAGATGCATAGCAACGAGAGGGGAGAGTGTGTCTACATACCCTCATAGACCGAAAGCGGAAGCGTTTAGTAACGCGGTTGATGTAGTCGAACATCTTCTCGATCCAACCTATCCAAGTACCGAACGTACGACACCTCCGCGATCAGCGCACGTTCAGCTCGGTGACGCCCCTCGAACTCTTGATCCAGTTGAGGCCGAGGGAGAGTTACGTCAGCACGACGGCGTGGTGACGGTGATGATGAAGTTACCGGCGCAGGGCTTCACCTAAGCACTACGACAATATGACCGAGGTGTGTAACTGTGGAGGGGGGCACCGCATACGGCTAAGAGATTGTCTGTTGTGCTATTGGGGTGCCCCCTGGCCACGTATATAAAGGAGGGAGGGAGAGAGGAGGCCGACCAGGTTGGGCGCGCCAAGGGGGGAGTCGTACTTGGACTCCTGGTCCAAGTAGGATTCACCCCCTTCCTTTCTTCCACCGGAGGGAAAGGGAAGGGAGAGAGAGGGGGAAGGAAAGAGGGGGGCCGACCCCCCCCCCCTAGTCCAATTCGGTTTGGGAAAGGGGAGGGCGCGCCCCTCTCTTGTGGCCCTTTCTCCTCTCCTCCGATAAGCCCCCCTAGGCCCAATACTTCTCCCGGGGGCTCCGGTAACCTCCCGGTACTCCGGAAAAATGCCCGAATCACTCGGAACCATTTCGATGTCCAAATGAAACCTTCCAATATATCAATCTTTATGTTTCGACCATTTCGAGACTCCTCGTCATGTCCGTGATCTCATCCGGGACTCCAAACAAACTCCGGTTCATCAAAACACGATACTCATAATACAAATCGTCATCGAACATTAAACGTGCGGACCCTACGGGTTCGAGAACTATGTAGACATGACCGAGACACATCTCCGGTCAATAACCAATAGCGGAACCTGGATGCTCATATTGGCTCCTACATATTCTACGAAGATCTTTATCGTTCAAACCGCATAACAACATACGTTATTCCCTTTGTCATCGGTATGTTACTTGCCCGAGATTCGATCGTTGGTATCATCATACCTAGTTCAATCTCGTTACCAGCAAGTCTCTTTACTCGTTCCATAATGCATCATCCCACAACTAACTCATTAGTCACATTGCTTGCAAGGCTTATAGTGATGTGCATTACCGACAGGGCCCAGAGATACCTCTCCGATACACGGAGTGAAAAATCCTAATCTCGATCTATGCCAACCCAACAAACACCTTCGGAGACACCTGTAGAGCATCTTTATAATCACCCAGTTACGTTGTGACGTTTGATTGCCCACAAAGTGTTCCTCCGGTATTCGGGAATTGCATAATCTCATAGTTAGAGGAATATGTATAAGTCATGAAGAAAGCAATAGCAATAAAACTTAGCGATCATTATGCTAAGCTAACGGATGGGTCTTGTCCATCACATCATTCTCCTAATGATGTGATCCCGTTCATCAAATGACAACACATGTCTATGGTCAGGAAACTTAACCATCTTTGATTAACGAGCTAGTCAAGTAGAGGCATACTAGGGACACTTTGTCTTGTCTATGTATCCACACATGTATCAAGTTTCCGGTTAATACAATTCTAGCATGAATAATAAACAATTTATCATGATATAAGGAAATATAAATAACAACTTTATTATTGCCTCTAGGGCATATTTCCTTCAGTCTCCCACTTGCACTAGAGTCAATAATCTAGTTCACATCGTCATGTGATTTAACACCAATAGTTCACATCGCCATGTGACCAACACCCAAAGGGTTTACTAGAGTCAATAATCCAGTTCACATCACTATGTGATTAACACCCAAAGAGTACTAAGGTGTGATCATGTTTTGCTTGTGAGAGAAGTTTAGTCAACGGGTCTGCCACATTCAGATCCGTAAGTATTTTGCAAATTTCTATGTCAACAATGCTCTGCACAGAGCTACTCTAGCTGATTGCTCCCACTTTCAATATGTATCCAGATTGAGATTCTGAGTCATCTGGATTAGTGTTAAAGTTTGCATCAACATAACTCTTTTACGATGAACTCTTTATCAACTCCATAACGGAGAAGCATTTCCTTAGTCCTCTTAGGTAACTAGGATAATTTTGACCGCTGTCCAATGTTCCACTCCTGGATCACTATTGTACCCTCTTGCCAAACTCATGGTGAGGTATACAATAGGTCTGGTACACAGCATATCATACTTTATAGAACCTATGACTGAGGCATAGGGAATGACTTTCATTCTCTTTCTATTTTCTGCCGTGGTCAGGTTTTGAGTCTTACTCAACTTCATACCTTACAACTTAGGCAAGAACTCCCTCTTTGACTGATCCATTTTGAACTCCTTCAAAATCTTATCAAGGTATGTACTCATGGAAAGTCTTATCAAGCATTTTGATCTATCTTTATAGATCTTGATGCCCAATATGTAAGTAGCTTCACTGAGGCCCTTCATTGAAAAATTCTTATTCAAGTATCCTTTTATGCTATCCAGAAATTTTGTATTATTTCCAATCAACAGTATGGCATCCACATATAATATCAGAAATGCTACGGAGCTCCCACTCACTTTCTTGTAAATACGAACTTCTCTAAAAGTCTGTATAAAACCATATGCTTTGATCACACTATCAAAGCGCACATTCAAACTCCGAGATGCTTGCACCAGTCCATAAATGGATCACTGGAGCTTACACACTTTGTTAGCACCTTTAGGATTGAAAAAACCTTCTGGTTGCATCATATACAACTCTTCTTTAGGAAATCCATTAAGGAATGCAATTTTGACATCCATTTGCCAAATTTCATAATCATGAAATGTGGCAATTGCTAACATCATTCTCTTTCTATTTTCTGTTGTGGTCGGGTTTTGAGTCTTATTCAACTTCACACCTTGCAACACAGGCAAGAACTCCTTCTTTGACTATTTCATTTTAAACTACTTCAAAATCTTGTCAAGGTATGTTCTCATTGAAAAATCTTATCAAGCATCTTGATCTATCTCTATAGATCTTGATGCTCAATATGAAGTATCTTTACTGAGGTCTTTCATTAAAAAAAAATTCTTATTCAAGTATCCTTTTATGCTATCCAAAAATTCTGTATTATTTCCAATCAATAATATGTCATCCACATATAATATTAGAAATGCTACATAGCTCCCACTCACTTTCTTTTAAATACAGGCTTCTCCAAAAGTCTGTATAAAACCATATGCTTTGATCACACTATCAAAGCATACATTCCAACTCCGAGATGCTTGCACCAGTCCATAAAATGGATCACTGGAGCTTACACACTTTGTTAGCACCTTTCAGATTGTCAAAACCTTCTAGTTGCATCATATACAACTCTTCTTTAAGAAATCCATTAAGGAATGTAGTTTTGACATCCATTTGCTAAATTTCATAAAATGCGGTAATTGCTAACATGATTCAGACAGACTTTAAGCATAGATACGAGTGAGAAACTCTCATCGTAGTCAACACCTTGAACTTGTCGACAACCTTTTGCGACAATTCAAGCTTTGTAGATAGTAACACTACTATTAGCGTTCGTCTTCCTCTTGAAGATCTATTTAATCTCAATGGCTCACCGATCATCAGGCAAGTCAATCAAAGTCCATAATTTGCTCTCATACATGGATCCCATCTCAAATTTCATGGCGTCAAGCCATTTCGCGGAATCTGGGCTCATCATCGCTTCCTTATAGTTCATAGGTTTGTCATGGTCTAGTAACATGACTTCTAGAAAGGATTACCGTACCACTCTGGTGCAGACCGTACTCACGTTGACCTACGAGGTTCGGTAGTAACTTGATCTAAAGTTTCATGATCATCATCATTAGCTTCCTCACTAATTGGTGTAGGAATCACTAGAACTGATTTCTGTGATGAACTACTTTCCAATTCGGGAGAAGGTACAACTACCTCATCAAGTTTACTTTCCTCCCACTCACTTCTTTCGAGAGAAACTCCTTCTCTAGAAATGATCCATTCTTAGCAATAAAGATCTTGCCTTCGAATCTGTGATAGAAGGTGTACCCAACAGTTTCTTTTGGGTATCCTATGAAGACGCACTTCTTCGATTTGGGTTCGAGCTTATTAGGCCGAAGCTTTTTCACATAAGCATCGCAACCTCAAACTTTAAGAAACGGCAGCTTAGATTTCTTGCCAAACCATAGTTCATACGGTGTGGTCTCAACAGATTTAGATGGTGTCCTATTTAACGTGAATGCAACTGTCTCTAATGCATAACCCCAAAACGATAGTGGTAAATCGGTAAGAGACATCATAGATCACACCATATCTAATAAAGTATGGTTACGATGTTCGGACACACCATTACGCTGTGGTGTTCCAGGTGGCGTGAGTTGCGAAACTATTTCACATTGTTTCAAATGAAGAACAAACTCGTAACTCAAATATTTGCCTCCGCGATCAGATCGTAGAAATTTTATTTTCTTGTTACGATGATTTTCCACTTCACTCTGAAATTCTTTGAACTTTTGAAATATTTCAGACTTATGTTTTATTAAGAAGATATACCCATATCTGCTCAAATCATCTCAGAAGGTCAGAGAATAATGATACCCGCTGCGAGCTTCAACACTCATCGGACCTCATACATCAGTATGTATTATTTCCAATAAGTCACTTGCTCGCTTAATTGTTCCGGAGAACGGAGTCTTAATCATCTTGCCCATGAGGCATGGTTTGCAACCATCAAGTGATTCATAATCAAGTGATTCCAAAAGCCCATCAGCATGGAGTTTCTTCATGCGCTTTACATTAATATGACCTAAACGGCTGTGCCACTAGTATGTTGCACTATCATTATCAACTTTGCATCTTTTGGCATCAATATTATGAATATGTGTATCACTACGATCGAGATTCAATAAACCATTCACCCTGTGTGTATGACCATATAAGGTTTTATTCATGTAAACAGAATAACAATTATTCTTTAACTTAAATGAATAACCGTATTGCAATAAACGTGATCCAGTCATATTATGCTCAACGCAAACACCAAATAACATTTATTTCAGGTTCAACACTAATTCCGAAGGTAAAGGGAGTGTGCGATGGTGATCTTATCAACCTTGGAATCACTTCCAACACACATCGTCACCTCGCCCTCAACTAGTCTCCGTTCACTTTGTAACTCCTGTTTCAAGTTACTAATCATAGCAACTTAACCAGTATGAAATACCAAGGGGCTACAATGAACACTAGTAAAGTATACACCAATAACATGTATATCATATATACTTTTGTTCACTTTGCCATCCTTCTTATCCGCCAAGTATTTGGGGCAGTTCCGCTTCTAGTGACCATTTCCTTTGCAGTAGAAGCACTCAGTTTCAGGCTTGGGTCTAGCTTTGGGCTTCTTCATGGGAGTGGCAACTTGCTTGCCATTCTTCTTGAAGTTCCCTTTCTTTCCCTTGCCCTTTTACTTGAAACTAGTGGTCTTGTCAACCATCAACACTTGATGCTTTTCTTGATTTCTACCTTCACCGATTTCAGCATCGCGAAGAGCTCGGGGAATCGTTTTCGTCATCCCTTGCATATTATAGTTCATCACGAAGTTCTAGTAACTTGGTGATAGTGACTAGAGAACTTTGTCAATCACAATCTTATCTGGAAGATTAACTCACACTTGATTGAAGCGATTGTAGTACTCAGACATTCTGAGCACATGCTCACTGGTTGAGCTATTCCCCTCCATCTTGTAGGTAAAATACTTGTCAGAGGTCTCATACCTCTCGACTCGGGCATGAGTCTGAAATACCAATTTCAGCTCTTGGAACATCTTATATGCTCCTTGGCGTTCAAAACTTTTTTGAAGTCCTGTTCTAAGCCGTAAAGCATGGCGCACTAAAGCTTGCCAAACGTTCATAACGTCTATATCTGCTCCTGCGATTGGTCCATCACCTAGTGGTGCATCAAGGACATAATTATTCTGTGCAACAATGAGGATAATCCTCAGATCATGGACCCAGTCCGCATCTTTGCTACTATCATCTCTCAACTTATTTTTCTCTAGGAACATATCAAAAATAAAACAGGGGAGCTATACGTGAGCTATTGATCTACAAGATAAATATGCAAAACTATCAGGACTAAGTTCATGATAAATTAAGTTCAATTAATCATATTACTTAAGAACTCCCACTTAGATAGACATCCCTCGAGTCATCTAAATGTTCACGTGATCCACGTCAACTAAACCATGTCCGATCATCACGTGAGATGGAGTAGTCTTCAATGGCGAACATCTCTATGTTGATCATATCTACTATATGATTCACGTTTGACCTTTCGGTCTCTAGTGTTCCGAGGCCATATCTGCATATGCTAGGCTCGTCAAGTTTAACCCGAGTATTCTGCATGTGCAAAACTGGCTTGCACCCGTTGTATGTGAACGTAGAGGTTATCACACCCGATCATCACGTGGTGTCTCGGCACGACGAACTGTTGCAACGGTGCATACTCAGGGAGAACACTTATACTTTGAAATTTTAGTAAGGGATCATCTCAAAATGCTACCGTCGTACTAAGCAAAATAAGATGCATAAAAGATAAACATCACATGCAATCAAAATATGTGACATGATATGGCCATTATCATCTTGTGCCTTTGATCTCCATCTCCAAAGTACCGTCATGATCTCCATCGTCACCGGCATGACACCATGATCTCCATCATCTTGATCTCTATCAACGTTTCGTCACATGGTCGTCTCATCAACTATTGCTTTTGCAACTATTGCTATCGCATAGCGATAAAGTAAAGCAATTATATGGTGCTTGCATCTTATGCAATAAAGAGACAACCATAAGGCTCCTGCCAGTTGCCAATAACTTTAACAAAACATGATCATCTCATACAACAATTTATATCTCATCATGTCTTGATCATATCACATCACAACATGCCCTGCAAAAACAAGTTAGACGTCCTCTACTTTGTTGTTGCAAGTTTTACTTGGCTACTACGGGCTTCTAGCAAGAACCGTTCTTACCTACGCATCAAAACCACAATGATTTTTCGTCAAGTGTGCTGTTTTAACCTTCAACAAGGACCGGGCGTAGTCAAACTCGATTCAACTAAAGCTAGAGAAACAGACACCTGCTAGCCACCTGTGTGCGAAGCACGGCGGTAGAACCCGTCTCATGAATGCGGTCATGTAATGTCGGTCTGGGCCGCTTCATCCAACAATACCGCCGAATCAAAGTAAGACATGCTGGTAAGCAGTATGACTATTATCGCCCCCAACTCATTGTGTTCTACTCGTGCATATAACATCTACACATAGACCTGGTGATACGTCTCCGTCGTATCTACTTTTCCAAACACTTTTGCCCTTGTTTTGGACCCTAATTTGCATGATTTGAATGGAACTAACTCGGACTGACGCTGTTTTTAGCAGAATTGCCATGGTGTTATTTTTGTGCAGAAATAAAAGTTCTCGGAATGACCTGAAAATCAATGGAGATTATTTTTGGAATATATAAAAAATACTGGAAGAATAATCCACGTCAGGGGGCCCACACCCTGTCCACGAGGGTGGGGGGCGCGCCCCTGCCTCGTGGGCCCCCTGATGCTCCACCGACCTCAACTCCAACTCCATATATTCACATTCGGGGAGGAAAAAAAATCAAAAAGAAGGATTCATCGCGTTTTACGATATGGAGCCGCCGCCAAGCCCTAAACTCTCTCGGGAGGGCTAATCTGGAGTCCGTTCGGGGCTCCGGAGAGGGGAATCCGTCGCCATCGTCATCATCAACCTTCCTCCATCACCAATTTCATGATGCTCACCGCCGTGCGTGAGTAATTCCATCGTAGGCTTGTTGGACGGTGATGGGTTGGATGAGATTTATCATGTAATCGAGTTAGTTTTGTTAGGGTTTGATCCCCAGTATCCACTATGTTCTGAGATTGATGTTGCTATGACTTTGCTATGCTTAATGCTTGTCACTAGGGCCCGAGTGCCATGATTTCAGATCTGAACCTATTATGTTTTCATGAATATATGTGAGTTCTTGATCCTATCTTGCAAGTCTATAGTCACCTATTATGTGTTATGATCCGTTAATCCCGAAGTGACAATAATCAGGACCATTACCGGTGATGACCGTAGTTTGAGGAGTTCATGTATTCACTATATGTTAATGCTTTGGTCCGGTACTCTATTAAAAGGAGGCCTTAATATCCCTTAGTTTCCAATAGGACCCCGCTGCCACAGGAGGGTAGGACAAAAGATGTCATGCAAGTTCTTTTCCATAAGCACGTATGACTATATTCGGAATACATGCCTACATTACATTGATGAACTAGAGCTAGTTCTGTGTCACCCTATGTTATAACTGTTGCATGATCGATCGCATCCGATATAATTATCCATCATTGATCCATTGCCTACGAGCTTTTCATACATTGTTCTTCGCTTATTTACTTTTCCGTTGCTACTGTTACAATCACTATAAAACCAAAAAATTACTTTTGCTACCATTACCACTAATATCATATTACTTTGCTACTAAATACCTTGTTGCAGATATTAAGTTTCCAAGTGTGGTTGAATTAACAACTCAGCTGCTAATACTTGAGAATATTCTTTGGCTCCCCTTGTGTCGAATCAATAAATTGGGGTTGAATACTCTACCCTCGAAAACTGTTGCGATCCCCTATACTTGTGGGTTATCAAGACTATTTTCTGGCGCCGTTGCCGGGGAGCATAGCTCTATTCTTTGAGTCACTTGGGATTTATATCTGCTTATCATTATGAAGAACTAGAAAGATCAAAGAACCAAGATTTTTGCCTCAACTACGAGGGGGGGTAAGGAACTGCCATCTAGCTCTGCACTTGATTCACCTTCTGTTTTGAGTAAACTTGCGACACCTACACATGCCATTGATTCCGACAAGTCGCATGTTATTGATGATGCCACTTCTGCTATGCGTGATATTTATGATGAAACTACTTCTATGCTTGATACTACTGTGCCACTAGGTGAATTTCTTGATGAACAACTTGCTAGGGCTAGAGAGAATGAAATTATGGAAACTGATAATATTAATGAAAGTGATGATGAAGATTCTCCCCCTAGATACGAGTTGCATGCTGTTCCTGAGGGTTATGTTATGGATGAAGAAACTTCTAGAGGCTTTCTTGCTTGCAATGATAGATCTGATCTTAAGAAATTATTAGCTAAGCTTAAAGAAAAGTCTTTGAATGCTAGAATGAAATATGACCCTGCTTTTGCTACTTCACCTATCTTTATTACTGATAAGGATTATGATTTCTCTGTCGATCCTGAGATAATTACTTTGGTTGAATCTGATCCTTTTTATGGCTATGAATCTGAAACTGTTGTGGCACATCTTACTAAATTAAATGATATAGCCACTCTATTCACTAATGATGAGAAAACTCGCTATTATTATACCCTTAAGTTATTTCCATTCTCATTAAAGGGTGATGCTAAAACATGGTTTAATTCTCTTGATCCTGGTTGTGTGTGTAGTCACCAGGATATGATTTATTACTTCTCTGCTGAATATTTCCCCGCTCATAAGAAAGAAGCTGCTTTAAGGGAAATATATAATTTTGTGGAAACTGAAGAAGAGAGTCTCCCACAAGCTTGGGGGAGGCTTCTCCGATTACTTAATGCTTTGCCTGATCATTCTCTCAAGAAAAATGAAATACTTGATATCTTTTATAATGGACTAACCGATGCTTCCAGAGACTACCTGGATAGTTGTGCTGGATGTGTTTTCAGGGAAAGAACTGTTGATCAAGCTGAATTGCTATTGAATAATATGTTGACTAATGAAAATAATTGGACACTTCCTGAACCAACTCCGAAGAAAAGGGGTATTCTATTTCTCAGTCCTAAAGATATGCAAGAGGCAAAGAAATCTATGAAAGAAAAAGGTATTAAAGCTGAAGATGTTAAGAATTTACCACCTATTGAAGAAATATATGGTCTTGATAACCCGACACAGGTAGTAAAGGTAAATTCTCTCTATAGATTTGATAAATGTGAAATTCCATTTACTAAGTTTGCTAGCCAATGCTTGGATGAGTTTGATGACTTTATGGTTAAACAAGAAAATTTCAATGCTTATGTTGGTAGACAATTGAAACACAATGCTGATATGCTTGAACACTTGAGTGATTATATGGCTAGTGTTAAAGATGAACTTAAACTTATTAGTAAACATGCTTCTATGGTTACCACTCAAGTAGAACAAGTACTTAAAGATCACAATGATTTGCTCAGTGAATTAAATAACAAGAAGAATGATAATGTTGTTAGATTTATGACTAGAGGTGGTAAAATGACTGAGGAACCTTTGTATCCTGAGGGCCGTCCTAAGAGAATTGAGCAGGATTCTCAGAGAACTAATGTAGATGCACCTAGTCCTTCTCAGAGGAAGAAAAAGAAAAATGATAGGACTTTGCATGCTTCTAGTGACCCTATTGTTGACACACCCGAGAATCCCAATGATATTTCTATTTCTAATGCTGAAACACAATCTGGTAATGAACATGAACCTAGAGATAATGTCAATGATGATGTTCATGTGGATGCTCAACCTAGCAATGATAATGATGTAGAAATTGAACCTGCTGTTGATCTTGATAACCCACAATCAAAGAATCAACGTTATGATAGGAGAGACTGTTGGGGGTTGGGTGCGACATATGCCAAAGGATGGCTTATCATGGTGGGGGCGAGTAGAACGTCGCCGGTGCCTGGAAATGGGATAAGGCGAAGGCATGCACGCCGGCGAATCTTACCCAGCTTCGGGGCTCTCCGTGGAGATAATACCCCTACTGCTGCTCTGCGGGGTCTCCGCATGATCACTATGGCAAAGTGTGTACACGGTTGCTCCTTGAGCTGTTTCCTGGAGGTAGGAGAAGGCAAGGCTAGCTCTCTCCTTCCTATATGATCTGGTCTAGTGCTAATGGATTCCAACCCTTTGCATGGGTGCCCTGGGGGGGTTTATATAGGCCTACCCCCCAGGGGTACAATGGTAATCTGGATGGACGCGGGCCCAACCGTCAGTCTCTCTGGCCGCCGTCTTATCCGCCGACTCCTGGGGCCCGCCGACTGGCTCGGTACGGAGCCGATAGGCTGCGTCCACCGCGGGCGGGTCTTGCCGGCTGTAGATTACTCTAGCCGTGCCTCTAATGACGCGGGCTCGGTCATGGGGTCGTGGCGACAGCTCCGCCGTCTGGCAGGCGATCACTATGGCCACTCCCTGTCACGTCTGGTTAATGGCGCGTGGGGCCCGTGGGAGGGGCCGGCCAACTCCTGGGGGCCGACTCCCAACTGGGCCGACTGGTGGCGCTCTCGCCGTCTTCCGTACGCCCGCTGACTGGTGGGACCCGTTGTCCCTGGGTCGTACCGGCAGGCCGTCGTGGGCACAGGACTCCGCCCACTGGGGCTGACGTCAGGGCCGGCATGGCAACAGTATCGCGCCGGGCGGAGATCTCCACGGGTACGGCGTACTGTGGCCACGCCTGCCCTTGGAAAAGGGTGGGAGTGGACCTTACTGTGGCCACTCCCCGTCCCATCCCTCTTTATGAGGGCATGGGGGTGGTTGGCATCGCGGGCCGACTCCCCAAGGCCGGCTTCTCTGGAAGTCGCCAGTCAGGAGTCGGCTCATCCTGAAGTCGTCCCTGGGACTCGGCCGCGAGTGGGTAGTCGGCCGCCTCGCCGCCGACTCTCAAAAGGCGGCTCTTCATCCTGGGGTCTCAAGGGGCGCAGCCTGCCCCGATGTCTTGAAAGGTTCTGGGCCTGGGTTAGCCTACCCATGGCCCATTACTCCGATAGTAGTCCCTGAACTTGGTGAGGCACCGAGGGCGATATGTCGAGGAGCCTCAACAGTTTCTTCTTTCTGGCGGTTGGATCTGGGCCTCGCTAGCCGTCTTCTGTCAAGCCGACTAGTTGGAGCCGGACTTGCTTAAGGCCGACTTGCCCCTAAAAAAGTTTGAACGTTGCGGCGGAGTCCAGGCGGCGTGCCTGATAAGCCTCCGGGTTGCCGCCCGTTGTGGACCCGTCGCGAGGGGCCACATGGCTGAGCTAGTCTGCCCACCCACGCGCGCGACGGGACATGCCTACAGGCGGGGCCCGCCACTACCGTGCCTCGGCATGTGAACGGATCCGTTGTGGCCGCGCGGACGGTTGGGGTTCCCGCACGGTTATTGCACGCAGTAACTTCGTGTGGTAAATCATGGGGGTCGTGGGGTCCTGGGCGCAGTTAATCCCACGACTACCCCCTCAGCTTCTCAGCCCACGAGCCTACAAGTAGGCGGGGGGAGGGGGGCGGCGAAGCACGCGTGCCCATCCTCCCTACTCCCTTTCGCTCCTTCTTGCTTCTTCTTCCTCTGGCCGCTGCTGCTCCGAACCACGCCGCGCCCGCAGCGATGAGCTCTTCCTCCGCCGCCGCGCCTCCTGCTGTGCGCTCTGGAGTGTGGGACGGCTCCGAGGTCGATGACGACGACGTCGAGATCCTCCGCAAGACACGATGGCTGCCCGGCAGGGGCTTAGTGCGGGTCTGCCTCACGCCGGAGGGGGAAATATCGCCGGCGCCGGAGGAGGGCGAGCGGGTCATATTCCGCTCGCACCTTATGCGCGGCCTGGGGCTGCCGACGAGCGGCTTCTTCCGCTCCTTCTTGGAGTTCCACGGGCTCCAGCCGCACCACCTTACTCCGAACACGATGGTGCTGCTGGCTGCCTTCGCCACCCTGTGCGAAGGCTTCCTCGGTGTTCTTCCCACCATCGAGCTCTGGGGTGAGTTCTTCCAGTCCAAGCTCGGCACACATGTCGCCGGCGTGCCGGCCCAGTGCGGTGCGTTTATCGCAATGCGGAGATCAGTGGCCGACAATCCATTTCCCACCATCGCGCTGATTAAGTCGGTGAAGATGTGGCAGCGGTCCTACTTTTATGTGAAGAACGTCGCCCCAGAAGGCGACTGGGTCAACCTGCCGGCTTACGAAGCCGGCGCGCCGGCTGGAAGGCTCCCCAGCTGGTCACACCGAGCCAGGACGTTGTCTCCTGCTGGTGCCGCCGCCGTCGCGCGACTCCGAGTGCTGACGCAGTCGGAGGGCTTGACCGAGGCCGACTTGCTGGCCGCCTTCATGGCGCGCCGAGTCCTCCCACTCCAAGGACGACCTCACCTGATCTGCCAGATGAGCGGTCATCGGGACCTGAGTCGGATGTGCTCCAAGGACATGCCTCACGCGGAGGTGGCGGACATGGTGAACTACATCGCGAACTGCGGTCTCTCGGTGGATTGGCGGTTCGGCAAGGAGCAGTACTCACGCGCCAACCCCCCGCCTATTGTAAGTCGTCTTCCTTCTTCTTCTGTTTCTTTTGTTGCCGAGTCCGACTTGTCCAGTCTGACCGTTTTTTGTTTTGAATCAGAACCCTCTCGTCCCTCCTTCGGCCGGCACCACGGGGCCAGCTTGTCAGTTTGTCCCCGATCGGGCGGAGAGCGACGTCGACGATCCTGACTTGGGGGCAGCAGCCATGGAGGCCGACGCCGAGGGAGGAGGAGGAGAAGCAGGCGGCTCCAGGCCTACGGCCACTTTCGCCGACTGGCCTGACGATGATGCCGAGGGAGAAGTCGCCCCGCGTCACCAGCCAAAGGC
This sequence comes from Triticum urartu, assembly GCF_003073215.2. Classification (NCBI taxonomy): domain Eukaryota; kingdom Viridiplantae; phylum Streptophyta; class Magnoliopsida; order Poales; family Poaceae; genus Triticum; species Triticum urartu. Next base: position 516,100,897 of record NC_053023.1, read on the forward strand.
TAGCCAGCCAAGCATGAGTTCCTCCGCCGTCTTGGACGCTCAAGGCGGCGCGAAGAAGCGCCGGGCCGGGCCGAGTACACTTGGTGGCCGGTCGAAGAAGTTTAAGGGAGCGGCCGCCATGACCAAGCGGGAAGAGGCGGCCGCGAAAGCCAACCGCTTCCGCAAGGAAGTGAAGAAGCCGCCGCTGGTCTCTGCGTAAGCGCCTCCGTCCCTTATCTTTATTTTCTCTTTGTTGATCTTGTCTGAGTCTTTCATATGCTTCCCTCGCTTCAGGGCTCCCCTCACTCTTGAGAGGGTTGCCGCCGCCTCCGTTATGGGGTCGGTGGAGACGTCTGCCACTACTCGGCGGATTGACCCCGCCGCCGACCTTCGGGAGGCGACGGAGCGGAACGCGCAGGAGAAGCGCGAGGAGGAAGAGGCCGCCCGCCTGGAGAAAGCGGCGGCCGAGAAGGCAGAGGCCTCCGCCCTGAAAAAGTTGGAGGAGGCCGAGGCCGCCGTCGCGGCAAGGCGGCAGGCTAAGGAGGTCGCGCACCGGCGATCGGCGGTGCTCGTCACCCCTCTGAACTCTGCGCCTCCGCCCCGGAGCTCACGGGGCAGTCAGGGGAAGCCGCCGGCGAGTTCCCGATCATGGAGAGGGGCGGCGGCGACGCCTCCATGCCGGACGCGGTCGTGCCGCCACCGCCGCCGTCTAGGAGCGCGCAAGGCAAACAGCCGGCGGACCCGCCCTTGCCGCCGACTGAAGACGAGGCCGTGGCAAGGCTACTCCTTCAAGTCGGCTCGCCAATGCTCCGCCGTCTTGAGAAGTCGACTTCGGCGCCACGCCCCTTGGAGACCGGCACCGCCAGCTCGACGATCCCAGACGCCGAAGCGACGAGCGCCGCGCCATTGGGTGGGTGCGAGGAGGCGGCACGGGCCCGCTGAACCAGGCGCTTCTGGATGTCCAGACAAATCTATGAGCTGAGAGCGACGCTATCCAAAACTGCATCAAGGCGCACCTGGCGTCGCGGGCAGCCATACGGGTATGCTTTCTCCTTTGTCTCTGTTTTCTTGTTCCTCTCTGTGGGGGTGCGCCAGCGCACCCACTAGGCATAGTCCCCGAGTTTCGGGCCGGCTGCTGAGCAGGCGGCCCGGAACTCCAATTGGCAAGTTCCGGGTACTAACTTTTGTCTGAAATACTTGTCGCAGGACTATGACAACCTTCGTGTCACAGCCTTCAACCGCAACGTTGAAGAGCTGGGAAAGCGGACCGCCGACTTGTCGGAGAGCCGGAGTGAGTCCTTTTTCTTCTTTGCGGGGGCGTGCTGGCGCACCCGCGGGCTGTAGTCCCCGAGATTCGGGCCGACTGCTGTGCAGTCGGGCCGGATCTCCCCGGCGACCTTCTTTGTTGATGACTTAATGCCTTCTTTCTTCTTTCTCTTCAGAGGCCAACACCATTCTTCAATAGCAGCTGAGCGAAGCCAACATCGCGTTGCGCGCCAAGGGGGAGGAGTGCAGCAAGCTTGCCGTAGAGCGCGATCTGCTGGCCGCACAATTGCCAGAGCAGAAGGAGCTGCTTAAGAAGACGCAGAAGGAGGCGGAAGAGGCGAAGGCCGCCCTCCTGGCCGAGTTCACGAGCGAGCGCTCCTCCTGGACTGACAAGGAGGCAATGCTGGCCTCCGGCTTCCACGAGATCGAGGACCTCGTCGACGGTGAGCTTCTTTGCTTTTCTTCTTCGAGCCGCCGACTATAGGTCGAGCAGACTCCTGGTTTTTTGACTTGTTCTTCATTCTTTTCGTCTTGGCAGACTTCTTCCCCGGCCACTCGCAGGCCACCATTCAAGCTATCGAGGCTGACCGCGAGGAGCGGAGGGCAGATGGCACGGAGATCGCCGCCGACGCCCCCCGGACCCTTGACGAGCATATTCTAAGCATTGGGGCTCGTCTGCGGCCGGCCCACCGGATGCTGCGCCGGCTTCAACGTGTCAGCGCCCAAGCGATCGCCGCCCTGTGGCCAGACGTGCAGGCTCCGCGCACCCCCAGTCGGACTGCCGACTGGCTGGAGGTCGTGGCTGGCCGTCTTGAGGCCTGGAGGGGTTCCTCGCCCGAGTTGGAGCACGCCGAGCCTTGGAATTCGTCAAGGCGTGGTATCCGGGGCTGGACCTAGACCGACTGGTCACACTCCGGTCAGAGGCCCAGCCGGAGCTGGCAGCCGCGGAAGACGCCCTTGTCAAGCGTGCGGCGGCGATCGCCGAGTACACCGACACCAGCATCTTTGTCCCCGAGCAGGCTAAAGACGGCGGGGAGGTACCGCCGGAGTGGTTTGGGATGAACCCAGACTACGGCGAGGACTCGGCGGAGGTGATCGGCTCCAGCGTCGAGGAGGAAGACGAGGCGGAGGATGGAAGCGAGACGGAGGCACCGGAAGACGGAGCGGACGGCCAGCCTCAGCTCGATCGCGCCTCCAGCAACGAGCCGTGCCCGCCCGAGCCGACTGCTGCCGGAGGTGATCAAGCCGAGACCGCCCAGCCGGCCGCCCCAACATCCAACACCGCCATCTCCTCCGATCCTCCGAACCCGTCTGCCGCCTCCTAGGCTGCCACCTTATCTTTGTTTTATCTGTTTTAATAGTCTTTGAAGAACTTGTTAATTCGCACAATTCCACCCGCGGGGTGTATTTTGAACTTCTGCTCGAAGGTTTGGCCAAGGGCCTTTGTTATGTAAATATTCATCCGACTTCTATCTTTTCTTGCTCATTGCTCTTTTGGCTTTTTCCTTTGCCGCCTTCCCTCAGTTGCCGTCTTTGTCAGTCGGACAGCCGCTCTGCGGACTGCTGCTGGATCAAATTCTTGGTCACTTTGGGAAGGCAGGTACTTAGCCGTTTTAGAGTTGTTTTGCAAGTCGGATAGAAGGCGACAAGCCGACTGTTCAAGAGTCGGTTTGCGAAAAAGGCTGGAAGCCGGCTTTAAGCTATGTTTATGCTTTGAGTCCTTAGCCATTTTTCATGTGGACGCCCATTCTTCCTTACTCCTGCCCACCAGATAGTCGCTCTGCGAGCTACGGCTTCTGACAGGAGACGGCTTAGGCGCCACACCCTACTTGTCCGGCTGCAAGAAGCATTTCATAGCGCAGGGCGGCAATTCCCCGGGCTGACTAGTCGAACCCGGTGCCAAGCGGCATAACAAAGAGTAATATACCCGAAGGCATAATTCTTATCATATAGATAAAAGAGGGTAGTCCCCGAGCTCTTCTCGGGGGGCCCGAAGTCTTGGTACTTTTAATACAAAAGGTAGCGTGATACATACTGCATTTAACTGTAAAATTTTCAGAGGAGATTTGCATTCCATGGCCGCTCTGTCTCTTTGCCGGAGTCGTCCCTCTTGCGTGCTCGGGGCTTCTGAGCGTCGATCAGGTAGTAGGAGTCGTTGCCCAGCACTTTGCTGATGATGAAGGGGCCTTCCCAAGGCGCCGACAGCTTGTGCTGGCCGACTGTTCGCTGGATCAGTCGGAGCACAAGGTCGCCCTCTTGGAAAGATCTCGGCCTGACCTTCCTGTTGTAGTATCTGCGCAAGCTCTACTGGTAGATGCTGGACCGGCTGAGTGCCGACAGCCGGCCCTCTTGCAGCAGATCGACGCCATCTTGACGTGCTTCTTCTGCTTCTTCCTCGGTGTACATGGTGACTCGCGGGGAATCGAACTCTATGTCCGTTGGGATGACGGCTTCAACACCGTAGACGAGGAAGAAAGGCGTGAAGCCGGTTGACTTGTTTGGAGTCGTGCGCAGACTCCAGAGGACGGCTGGCAACTCATCGAGCCAGCAGCCAGCCGAGTGCTCCAGAGGCTCGACCAGTCGGGGCTTGATGCCGGACAGGATGAGGCCGTTTGCTCGCTCCACCTGGCCGTTTGACTGTGGATGGGCGACAGACGCTAGGTCCAGTCGGATGCCCTGTGTCGCGCAGAAACGGGCCAAGGCGCCTTTGGCAAAATTTTGGCAAAATTCGTGCCGTTGTCGGTGATGATGCTGTGTGGTACGCCATACCGAATTGTGATGTCAACGATGAAAGTCACGACAGTCGGACCATTCAGTTTCTTGATTGGCTTCGCTTCTATACACTTGGTGAACTTGTCCACCGCGACAAGTAAGTGAGTTAAGCCACCTCGTGCCGTCTTGAATGGTCCCACCATGTCTAGGCCCCAAACTGCGAAGGGCCAGGCAATGGGGATGGTCTTGAGTGCAGAAGCCGGCTGATGCGGCTTGGAGCGGAACTTCTGGCACCCTTTGCATTTTTGGACCAATTCCTTGGCCTCTTCTAAGGCCGTTGGCCAAAAGAAACCATGTCGGAAGGCTTTGGCGACGAGTGCTTTTGAAGCCGCATGGTGGCCGCACTCGCCTTGATGGATGTCTTTGAGAATTGCTTGGCCTTGCTCTGGCTCTACACAACGCTGGTAGACACCAGTGACGCTGCGCCTGACCAGCTCTCTGTTGACTATGGTATAGGCTGCCGCTCGACATTGTACTTGCCGAGCTAAGATCTCATCAGTCGGCAACTCTTTGCTCACTAGGTATTTGAGGATGGGCTGGGCCCATGAGGGTGCCGCTATTTCTTCGACTGCCAGAACTGCGACTTGGACGAGGGCGGCTAGGCTGGGAGGCGGTGGGTTGGAGTCGGCAACCGCTTGCTGGATTAATGAAGTCCCCGGGCCGACTGGTGCAGCCCTCGGGCCGAGTTCTGGAGTCTTCGGGCTGGCCGCCGCAGTCCCCGGGCCGGGTTCTGTAGTCCTTGGGCCGGCTTCGACTGTGGCGGCTTTGGAGCCATCTGCCAAAATCCTCGTACCGTCTGCCGGAGCTCTGGAGTCGGATCCGACTTCTTCGGGAGGAGCCGGCACAAAGATGGAGTCCGATTCTGGTGAAGGCCAGACGGCTTGAGGAGGCACTGAAGGGCGACGCCGGATGGTATTGCTGAAGGAAATATGCCCTAGAGGCAATAATAAAGTTATTATTTATTTCCTTATATCATGATAAATGTTTATTATTCATGCTAGAATTGTATTAACCGGAAACATAATACATGTGTGAATACATAGACAAACATAGTGTCACTAGTATGCCTCTACTTGACTAGCTCGTTAATCGAAGATGGTTATGTTTCCTAACCATAAACAAAAGAGTTATTGCTTGATTAACGGGATCACATCATTAGAAGAATGATGTGATTGACATGACCCATTCCATTAGCTTAGCACCCGATCGTTTAGTACGTTGCTATTGCTTTCTTCATGACTTATACATGTTCCTATGATTATGAGATTATGCAACTCCCGTTTGCCGGAGGAACACTTTATGTGCTACCAAACGTCACAACGTAACTGGGTGATTATAAAGGAGCTCTACAGGTGTCTCCAAAGGTACATGTTGGGTTGGCGTATTTCGAGATTAGGATTTGTCACTCCGATTGTCGGAGAGGTATCTCTGGGCCCTCTCAGTAATGCACATCACTTAAGCCTTGCAAGCATTGCAACTAATGAGTTAGTTGTAGGATGATGTATTACGGAACGAGTAAAGAGACTTGCCGGTAACGAGATTGAACTAGGTATTGAGATACCGACGATCGAATCTCGGGCAAGTAACATACCGATGACAAAGGGAACAACGTATGTTGTTATGCGGTCTGACCGATAAAGATCTTCGTAGAATATGTGGGAGCCAATATGAGCATCCAGGTTCCGCTATTGGTTATTGACCGGAGACGTGTCTCGGTCATGTCTACATTGTTCTCGAACCCGTAGGGTCCGCACGCTTAAGGTTTCGATGACAGTTATATTATGAGTTTATGAGTTTTGATGTACCGAAGGAGTTCGGAGTCCCGGATGAGATCGGGGACATGACGAGGAGTCTCGAAATGGTCGAGACGTAAAGATCGATATATTGGACGACTATATTCGGACATCGGAAAGGTTCCGAGTGATTCGGGTATTTTTTGGAGTACCGGAGAGTTACGGGAATACGTATTGGGCCTTATTGGGCCATACGGGAAAGAAGGAAAAGGGCCTCAAGGGTGGCCGCACCCCTCCCCTTAGTCTGGTCCGAATTGGACTAGGGAAGGGGGGCACCCCCTTCCTTCCTTCTCCTTTTCCCTTCCTCTTTTCCTATTCCATATGGGAGGTGGAATCCTACTAGGACTAGGGAGTCCTAGTAGGACTCCACACCTGGCGCGCCTCTCCTAGGGCCGGCCTCCTCCCCCTTGCTCCTTTATATACGGGGGCAGGGGGCACCTCTAGACACACAAGTTGATCCACGTGATCATATTCTTAACCGTGTGCGGTGCCCCCTTCCACCATAGTCCTTGATAATATTGTAGCGGTGCTTAGGTGAAGCCTTGCGATGGTAGTACATCAAGATCGTCACCATGCCGTCGTGCTGACGGAACTCTTCCCCGACACTTTGCTGGATTGGAGTCCGGGGATCGTCATCGAGCTGAACGTGTGCTAGAACTCGGAGGTGCCGTAGTTTCGGTGCTTGATCGGTCGGGCCGTGAAGACGTACGACTACACAACCGCGTTGTGCTAACGCTTCCGCTGTCGGTCTACAAGGGTACGTAGATCACACTCTCCCCTCTCGTTGCTATGCATCACCATGATCTTGCGTGTGCGTAGGAATTTTTTTGAAATTACTACGCTCCCCAACAATTGCTTGGCGGGTAGAGCCGATTCGTGCCAGGGCGTCTGCTTGGTCGTTGTCGTTTCTTGGCACATGGAGGAACTCGCACCCCTCGAAATATCCACTGAGTTGCTGCACGAGGAAACGGTAACTCACCATGTTTGCATCTTTGGCGTCCCAGTCGCCAGACGACTGCTGGATCACTAAGTCCGAGTCGCCATAACACAGGATCCGGTGAGTGCCAAGTTCTTTGGCAAGCCGGAGCTCGTGAATGAGCGCGTCGTATTCGGCGATGTTGTTGGAGGCGGCAAAGTGGATTTGCAGTGCGTATTTGAGTTTGTCGCCTTTAGGAGAAGTGAGGACAACGCCGGCTCCCAAGCCGGTGCCCATCTTGGAGCCGTCGAAATGCATCCGCCAATGGATGGAGTCGGGCGCTGGTGGTAGGTACTGGGTCTCGGCCCAGTCTACGAGGAAGTCGGCCAGTGCTTCTGACTTGATGGCGGTGCGGGGATGGTAGTAGATGGTGTAGGGAGCCAGCTCTATGGCCCATTTGGCCACTCAGCCAGAAGCATCTCGGCTTCTGATGATCTCGACAAGTGGGGCCGTGCAGACCATAGTGATTGGATGCTCTTGAAAGTAAGGCTTCAACTTCTTGGCGGCAAAGTGCACGCCATAGCACATCTTGTGGTAGTGGGGGTAGTTCTGCTTGGAGGTCGACAGCACTTCGCTCAGGTAATAAACCAGTCTTTGGATAGGTAGTGCCTTGCCTTCCTCCTTGCGTTCCATTACAATGACTGTGCTGACTACCCGGCTGGTGGCGGCGATGTACAGGAGCATGGGCTCCTTAGGAGTCGGAGCCGCCAGAACGGGTGGAGTAGTCAACATCTTCTTCAACTGGAGAAAGGCTTCGTCCACCTTGTGGTTCCACTCAAAAAAAGTGGTCTTCTTCATGAGCTGGTATAAGGGGAGAGCTTTCTTGCCCAGCCGACTGATGAACCGGCTGATGGACGCCAAGCAGCCAGTGAACTTTTGCACATCCAGTAGTCGGCTGGATACCTCCATCCTCTCAATGGCCTTGATCTTTACAGGGTTGCACTCTATGCCACGTTCAGAGACCAGGAAGCCAAGGAGTTGGCTGGCTGGTACTCCGAAGACGCACTTCTCAGGGTTGAGCTTGATCTGGAATCGGCGCAGGTTCTCAAAGGTCTCCTTGAGGTCTTTCAGCAGTGTTCCACGCTTCTCCGTCTTCACCACCACATCGTCCATGTAGACGTGGGCGTTTCTGCCGAGTTGCTGGAGGAGGCACTTCTACATGCAACGCTGAAAGGTGGCGCCGGCATTCCTCAAGCCGAACGTCATGGTCAGGTAGCAGAAGGCTCCAAACGGTGTGATGAAGGCAGTCTTCAGTCTGTTGGCTGGGTTCAGCTTGATCTGGTGATATCCTGAATATGCATCCAAGAAGCTCAACAGCTCGCATCCGGCTGTGGAGTCTATCACCTGATCAATTCTTGGCAAAGCAAACGTGTCCTTGGGGCAAGCCTTGTTGAGGCTTGTGTAGTCAATACACATTCGCCACTGCTTGTTCTTCTTCAATACCAGGACCGGGTTGGCTAGCCACTCTGGAAAGAATACTTCCATAATGAAGGCGGCTACTAGGAGTCGGGCTATCTCTTCTCCGACAACTCTTCTCTTTTCTTCTGATAGGCGGCGTAAGGGCTGCCTGACTGGCTTCGCATCAGATCGGACATGTAACTTGTGCTCGGCGAATTCCGTCGGTACACCTGGCATGTCTTTGGGGGACCATGCGAAGATGTCCTGATTCTCATGGAGGAAATCGACGAGCTCGCCTTCCTATTTGCTGTCGAGGTTTGCGCCTACGACAGCGTACCTCTCTGGGTGCTCCGGATCCAAGGGTATCTTCTTTGTCTCTTTGGCCGGCTTGAACGAACCCTCAGCCTCCGACTCCTTGGGGTTAGGTGACACCTCTAGCTGCTTGCCGGCCATCGCCACAACCCGGTCAAGGAGCCGCTTCTCGGCCGCGATCACTAGGGACTCGGCCAACCGAGTACTTTCAGCCGCGCAGGCAGATGACTTCCTGTAGTCGCCGGTTACGGTCAGAATCCCCTTGGAACTAGGCTCTTCATCTTGAGGTAGGCATAGTGGGGGACTGCCATGAACTTGGCCAGGGCGGGTCGGCCAAGTAATGCATGGTATGGGCTCTCGAGATCCACCACCTCAAACCAAACTGACTCTCGGCGGAAGTGATCTTTGTCTCCAAAGAGGACGTCCATCAGGATCTTGCCGATTGGTGAGCAGGAAAGGCCAGGAACAATGTCGTGGAATACAGTCCGGCTGTTCTGAAGCTGTCTTTGCTTGATTCCTAACTTCTCCATGGTGTCCTTGTACAGGATGTTGATGCTGCTGCCTCCATCTACCAGAACTCACGAGAAACGAGCAGCTCGTCTTTCTGTGGCAAAGGTGGCATCCAAGACCAAGGCATAGGATCCCGGGCTCGGCATCACCTCTGGGTGATCAGCTCTGTTCCAGCTGATAGGCTTCTCAGACCAGTGCATGAATTCTGGTGTCTCTGATGCTACTGCATTCACCTCTTGCTGCTGCAGCCGCCTGCTGCGTCGATCATCAGCCACGCTGGTAAATACCACGTAGGCTCCGTGCTCTTCGGGGTACTCGTCTTGTACTGTGCCGACTGGCCTGACAGCCGACTGCTGGGGCGGAGGTGGAGGCTGCTGCCCAGCAGGCGGGGGAGGCAGGAGGCCGTCTCCTTTGGCGATCCTAGTGAGCCAGTGGCACTTTCGGGTGGTGTGATTCGACGGCTTCGCGCCGTTGTGGAACTTGCAAGGACCATCCAGAGTCTGCTCGTATGAGAAAGCCGGCAACCAGTTGGGCTTGCTGCCTTTCTATCGCTTGGGTGGAGGCTGCCCTTCCGGCTGCTGGTCTTCGACTGTCGCCACCTGCCAGCTGCTGGAAGCCGGCTGTGGGTCCTTGCGCTTGTGGTCGCTCTGCTGTTGTCGCCGACTGGCGTCTCCAGCCGGAGTTCTAGGAGCCCGAGGGGCCACTTTGCCAGTCGCACTAACTTGAATCTCCGCCTTCATGGAGGAGTCGGCCGTGGCATACTTGTCTGCTATGATCAACAACTCGTCGAGGGTTTCTGGCTCATCGCAAAGGAGCTTGTGCTTGAGGAGGGTGCCTTCTCTGCACCCGGCGGTGAAGTACTCGATAGCCTGCACCTCGTGCACGCCCTCACAAGAGTTCCGGAGCTCGGCCCAACGCGTGAGGTAGTCGCGAGTCGACTCATTGAGGCCTTGCACGCACAAGGAAAGCTGGCGAGGTTTGGGAGGACGCTTGTACGTGCTTGTGAAGTTGCGGACGAATGCATCAGTGAAGTCGACCCAGCTGTTGATGCTGCGGGGCTTCAAGCTGTTCAACCATGTCCGGGCCGTGCCCTGGAGCATGAGCGGAACGTATTTTACGGCAACACGCTTGTTGCCGTTCACTATGTTGACGGCCGTGGAGTAGTCAACCAGCCAGTCCTCTGGCTTCACGGAGCCGGTGTACTTGGGCGTGTCTCTTAGGAGCGTGAACCCTTTGGGAAAGGGCTCGTCTTGAATGCGGGACCCGAAACAAGGTAGACCCAACTCGTCTTCTTCTTTGAGCGCCATGGATTGGTGAAGTCGGTCGATCCGGTGGCGGGCGTCGTTTTCTCCGACTCCCTCTCGGCGGCCAAGGCGGTCGCCGAGAGTCGGATGGTCAACAGGCGGTGGGGAGACTCGCCTTTCCTTGCGAGGAGGAGGAGGCGGACAGTCGTCCCATCGTTCCACTGCTCTCGGGCGGCCGTCTTGGTCGCGCTCTATGGTAACACGAGTCCGACTGCAACTGACAACCGGATCCTTGTCTTTTCTTCTGCGGGCACTGCCAGTCAGCGTCCGAGATGTCGCGCCTTGGTCTCGGCGTGGAGGCAGGTCGTCGTTTTGTCGCCGCGGCGCCTCTGTGCGGCAGCCGGCCTCGTTCTGCGCAGCAGCCGCGTCGAGGAGCCGCTGGACTCGCTCCGCCATCAGGCGGCGCTCTTCGCCCTCAAAGTTGTCCAGCTCGTCCGCCGCCGCCTGGGCGGCTCGAATGTTCTCCGCAGGCGTGGCGTACACATGGCGATTTATACCGAATAGGTTGGCGATGGCCACGCCGCGCTGCTGGACCGCGCCTAGGCGGCTGGGCCCAGTTGGGGCTGGCGAGCCACCTACAACGCGATCCATCTCACGCTGGTAGGCTTCTGACAAGCGTCTCATGCTGGCCAGCTTCTTTGCTCCTTCAACGAGCTGAAGGCGGCGCGCCTCCAAGGTCTCCACGTCAGCGTCTTCCAGAATGGGCGCAGTCAGGTCTTGCAGTGCTGCGCCAAGTGGGTCATGCGCTCCTCCGCCGGGATGCTCGTCATGACTGATGACGAGCACCTCTGTGATGGTGCTTCCGTCGCTCTCCGCACGAGGGAGAGGCTCGTCGTAGACCACCACATTGGTGGGGAACGCGTCGAGTGACGCGATGTCGGAGTCAACCAGCATCGGGTCGGTGGAGCCTACAGACTCCAACTCCACGGCAGGCTCGCCGGCGACATGGAGTTGGTCAAGGAGGCCCGTGAGGAGGCTCTCGGGGCCGCCCGTGCCTGCGTCGGATGTAGGCTCGTCGGAGAGGTGAACCTCGCCGACAAGATCGGCGAGGCAGCTGGCTGCACAGGCGATCTCAGCGCTGTGCAGTGCGTTGGTGTAAACTCCGTCTAGCGTGCCGGGCTGGCTGCGCTCGCCAGGGAGAAAAAGGGTTCCCGTCCAGAGCAGGTCTCCCGACGAAGGTGCACCAGGCCCCACAGTGGGCGCCAAATGTCGGGGGTTGGGTGCGACATATGCCAAAGGATGGCTTATCATGGTGGGGGTGAGTAGAACGTCGCCGGTGCCTGGAAACGGGATAAGGCGAAGGCATGCACGCCGGTGAATCTTACCCAGCTTCGGGGCTCTCCGTGGAGATAATACCCCTACTGCTGCTCTGCGGGTTCACCGCATGATCACTATGACAAAGTGTGTACACGGTTGCTCCTTGAGCTATTTCCTGGAGGTAGGAGAAGGCAAGGCTAGCTCTCTCCTTCCTATATGATCTGGTCTAGTGCTAATGGATTCCAACCCTTTGCATGGGTGCCCGGGGGGGGTTTATATAGGCCTACCCCCCAGGGGTACAATGGTAATCTGGCTAGATGCGGGCCTAGCCGCCAGTCTCTCTGGCCGCCGTCTTATCCGCCGACTCCTGGGGCCCGCCGACTGGCTCGGTACGGAGCCGACAGGCCGCGTCCGCCGCGGGCGGGTCTTGCCGGCTGTAGATTACTGTAGCCATGCCTCTAATGACGCGGGCTCGGTCATGGGGTCGTGGCAACAGCTCCGCCGTCTGGCGGGCGATCACTGTGGCCACTCCCTGCCGCGTCTAGTTAATGGTGCGTGGGGCCCGTGGGAGGGGCCGGCCAACTCCTGGGGGCCGACTCCCAACTGGGCCGACTGGTGGCGCTCTCGCCGTCTTCCTTACGCCTGCTGACTGGTGGGACCCGTCGTCCCTGGGTCGTACCGGCAGGCCGTCGTGGGCACAGGACTCCGCCCACTAGGGCTGACGTCAGGGCCGGCATGGCAACAGTATCGCGCCGGGCGGAGATCTCCGCGGGTACAGCGTACTGTGGCCACGCCTGCCCTTGGAAAAGGGTGGGAGTGGACCTTACTATGGCCACTCCCCGTCCCGTCCCTCTTTATGAGGGCATGGGGGTGGTTGGCGTCGCGGGCCGACTCCCCAAGGCCGGCTTCTCCGGAAGTCGCCAGTCAGGAGTCGGCTCATCCTGAAGTCGTCCCTGGGACTCGGCCGCGAGTGGGTAGTCGGCCGCCTCGCCGCCGACTCTCAGAAGGCGGCTCTTCGTCCTGGGGTCTCGAGGGGCGCAACATGCCCCGATGTCTTGAAAGGTTCTGGGCCTGGGTTAGCCTACCCATGGCCCATTACTCCGACAGAGACTTTGTTGCTAGAAAGCACGGTAAAGAAAGAGAACCATGGGTTCAGAAACCCATGCCCTTTCCTCCTAAACCATCCAAGAAAAAGGATGATGAGGATTTTGAGCGCTTTGCTGAAATGATTAGACATATCTTTTTGTGTATGCGTTTGACTGATAAGCTTAAAATGAACCCTTATGCTAAGTACATAAAAGATATTGTTACTAATAAAAGAAAGATACCGGAGGCTAAAATTTACACCATGCTTGCTAATTATACTTTTAAAGGTGGAATAGCAAATCAACTTGGAGATCCAGGAGTACCAACTATACCATGCTCCATTAAAACAAACTATGTTAAAACTGCTTTATGTGATCTTGGAGCCGGTGTTAGTGTTATGCCTCTCTCTTTATATCGTAGACTTGATTTGAATAAGTTTACACCTACTGAAATATCTTTGCAAATGGCTGACAAATCAACTGCTATACCTATCAGTATTTGTGAGGATGTGCCTGTTGTGGTTGCAAACGTTACTATTTTAACGGACTTTTTTATTCTTGATATTCCCGAGGACGATAGTATGTATATTATTCTTGGAAGACCCTTTTTGAATACTGCAGGGGTTGTTATTGATTGCACCAAAGGCAATGCCACTTTTCATGTTAATGATAATGAGCATATGGTACACTTTCCGACGAAACAACCTCAAGTCCACAATATAAATTCTATTGGAAAAATTTCAACAATCACTATTGGAGGTTTTGAATTTCCTCTTCCTACTGTTAAGAAGAAATATGATATTCTTATTGTTGGGGGTGTGCATATCCCTGTTGAGGTAACCTAGTGTTATTCGAAATTTCTCCAGTTTCATGCGATTCGGAATGAGTTTGTTAACAAGACCTGGTCAACCTTGTTAGTGGATTCCTTTTGATGAGCATGAGATGGATGAAGTTAGAAAGCACAACTCTCTGTACACTCTTTCTACTTTCTGTTATTTATATTAAATAAAGCAAAAATAGTATTTTCTATCTGTTTTCTGAATTATCCATGCAATAAAAAATACCCCAAAAATAAAAGTTCTCCAAATGCCCTGAAAATTAAATATGATTTTTTCTAGAATATTTGAGAATACCTGGCACTAAGAACACAACAGGGGGAGTAGCCACGTGCCCACGAGGGTGGAGGGCGCGCCCACCCCCTGGGCGCGCCCCCTGCCTCCTGGGCCCCACGTGGGTCCCCTCCACTTATTCCAGCCACCACACACTCCTTCTTCCTCCCAAAAAAATCACTAGCCAGCTCAAACCCGAGTTCTTGCTCATCTTGCTGCCATTTTCGATCTCCTTGCTCAAAGCTCCTCCCACAAAACTTCTTTTGGGGGATTGTTCTTTCGTATGTGACTCCTCCAATGGTCCAATTAGTTTTTGTTCTAGTGCTTTATTCATTGTAAATTTTTGCTGCTTAGATGACCCTGTTCTTGAGCTTGCATGTCAAATTTATGTGGTCAAAAGTAGTTTTAATGCATGATATGGCCTCTAGGCACTTGTAGGAGTAGTTGTTATCAATCTTGTTGAGTTTAGTTCACTTTTATTTTAAGTTACTAAAAATTTCAGAAATTTTCAGAAAAATATGAAGAGATTTTTGAGGGGCTCATCAAGCCGAAGCTCGAAGGATAAGCAAAGTGAAGAGAACAAGAAGCCCAAGTATAATCTCCCTCATACTGCGGAGGTTCGGCCATGTGAATGGCCTTGCGAGGAGTTCTTGAAAGAGGTCGGGATTCATGAAGATTTTTATCATTTGGCTGAGAATGCAGGCCTCACCGCCTTCCTCCACGACTAGCGTGAACAGTACCTCTTACTCACCAATATCTTTGTGCAAAAATTTCATTTCCATGCTAGGAGATCAACACCTTCGGTGGAATTTTATTTATATGATGAGCATAAGGAGATGTCACTTTATGATTTTTGCCAGGTCTGTTTGATACCCTTTGAGGGCAGCATAGAGGAGCCACATTGTAATGATGTGGAGGGATTTATTGATATGATTGCTGTAGGGAAAACGAGGAAAGTTTCCGATGCGAGAATCACTAGCATACATTTTCCTGTTTTACGTTACTTCACAATGTTTGCTAGTAGATGCTTAATTGGTCGCGGGAACTGTGGGAACCTTAGTGCTCCTGATATTGCTATTTTGCGCCATGCCTTGTTTCATGATACTACTTTCAGCTTAGGCACTATTGTTGCTAGACGGTTAAATCTGAACCGTACTAAGGGCCCCGTCCTCGGGGGCATCTTTGCCTCGCGCCTTGCTGCACATTTTAACATACCTATCAGGCATTATGAGAAAGAGGAAAAGTTGCTGCCTCCTATTGCTCTAGATTATAAAAGTATGGTAGCACATGAGTTTATTGTTAAGGATAGAAATAAGACACTCAAATATATATTGATATTTAACAAAAAATATTGCGAGTTTATTACCTTGCCTGTGACCTCTTTGTATGACATATTTTTAGGCAAGTACCTTGTTCCGCCGGAGGACATTCATGCCTACCGGAGCCAGATGTCAGCTGTAGAGCCGAAGCCACCATCTGACCCTCATCGTCAGTATGTTTATGAGTGGAATTCGGAGGAGATCGCCAGCCAGTGGCAATCTGAGGACCCTTCTCAGTGCGACCCCAGCTACAACTTTGATCCATGGGCATAGACCAACTTAGGCTAAAAGCCTAAGCTTGGGGAGTATGTATTTCTCACCGACATTACATTTATGTTCACACACTCATGCCAGCTGTCGGTGCTCATACTTCTTCATTGTATCATCCAAGCTAGTTTATTTTCATTTTCTCACTTTTTTCTTGTGTGTTTGAAAAATCTTAAGAAAAACTAAAAAAATTAGTTGTAGCTTTTAGCTAGTTTACTTTCCATGCATGTAGTAGTAGTAACTTAAAAGAAAACCCAAAAAGATTTCTCGTTCTTCTTTTGCTTGTTGGGAGCTTTCCCATGTAAATAGTTTTGTTTCTTTTCTTTCCTTTGGGGGTCGAGAGGAGAAGACCATGATGAAAATGTTGAGCAGCTCTTATATGCATTATTGTTGATCTAACAAAGAGCCATATTACCTTGTCTTCTCCCATGAATTGAATGCTTGCAGATTCCAGCTTAGTCCAATGCACATGCACTATTATTATTACCCCCACCGTTCAGTCATGCAAGTGAAAGGCAATAATGATGATTATATGATGAGCTGATTGAGATGAGAAAAGCTGGTATGAACTCGACCTCTGTTGTTTTTGTAAATATGATTAGTTAATCATTCCTGATTCAGTCTATTATGAAAGAAACGTGTTTGCAATGACAATTAGAGATTGTAGTTGCTTATGCCATGATTAATTAGCTAGGAGTCTATAATGGTTTACCTTGTGGACCAACATGCTATTAAAATGGTTGTGATGTGGTATGATAGGGTGGTATCCTCCCTTGAACAATTCGAGTGGCTTGACTTGGCACATGTTCACACATGTAGTTGAAACAAAATCAACATAGCCTCTACGATATTTATGTTCATGGTGAAGGTGAATTATATCCTACTAATGCTTGCATTCGGTGTTGATTAATTTTAATGCATGTTCATGACTGTTGTCGCTCTCTAGCTGGTCGCTTCCCAGTCTTTTTCTAGCCTTCACTTGTACTAAGCGGGAATACTTATTGTGCATCCAATTCCATAAATCCCAAAGTTATTCCATATGAGTCCACAATACCTACCTATATACGGTATCTACCCGCCGTTCCAAGTAAATTTGTATGTGCCAAATTCTAAACCTTCAAATAAACATTCTGTTTTGTATGCTCGAATAGCTCATGTATGAACTAGGGCTGTCTGTATCCTCCATGCTAGGCGGGTTATTCTCAAGAGGAGTGGAGTTCACTCCTCATTCACAAGAAAATGGCTGGTCACCGGGATGCCCAGTCCCATGCTCAAATCAAATCAAATTAATTGCAAACAAAACTCCCCCAGGATTGTTGTTAGTTGGAGGCACCCGTTGTTTCGGGCAAGCCATGGATTGATGCTTGTTGGTGGTGGGGTTGTATAAACTTTACCATTATGCTTGGGAACCGCCTATAATGTGTGTAGCATGGAAGATATCGAGATCTCTCGGTTGTTATGTTGACAATGAAAGTATACCGCTCAAAATATTATTCATCTCTAATTCAAAAACCGAGCTCTGGCACCTCTACAAATCCCCGCTTCCCTCTACGAAGGGCTTATCCATTTACTTTTATGTTGAGTCATCATCCTCTTATTAAAAATCACCAGTTGGAGAGCACCGCTGTCATTTGCACCCATTACTATTAGTTTACATTGAGTGTGACTATGACTGGATCTCTTTTACCATGAATTACAATGTCTAGTCAGTCCTTGATCTTTAAAGGTGCTCTGCATTTATGTTTTGCGGTGTCAGAAAGGGCTAGCGAGATACCATCTTTTTATATCATATCATGATTGTTTTGAGAAAGTGTTGTCATCCGAGATTTGTTATTATTCCTCGCTAGCTGATTATGCCATTGATATGAGTAAACATGAGACCTAAATGTTATTGTGAATATGGTTAGTTCATAATCTTTGTTGAAAACTTAAATGCTGGCTTTACATATTTACAACAAGAAGAGCAAACAGAGTTTGTAAAAGTTTTTCTGTATCACTTTAAGTTTATCAACTGAATTGCTTGAGGACAAGCAAAGGTTTAAGCTTAGGGGAGTTGATACGTCTCTGTCGTATCTACTTTTCCAAACACTTTTGCCCTTGTTTTGGACTCTAACTTGCGTGATTTGAATGGAACTAACCCCGACTGACGCTGTTTTCAGCAGAATTGCCATGGTGTTATTTTTGTGCAGAAATAAAAGTTCTCGGAATGACCTGAAAATCAACAGAGATTATTTTTGGAATATATAAAAAATACTGGAAGAAGAAACCACGTCAGGGGGCCCACACCCTGTCCACGAGGGTGGGGGCGCGCCTACCCCTGGGTGCGCCCCCTGCCTCGTGGGCCACCTGACGCTCCACCGACCTCAATTCCAACTCCATATATTCACTTTCGGGGAGAAAAAAAATCAGAGAGAAGGATTCATCACGTTTTAAGATACGAAGCCGCCGCCAAGCCCTAAACTCTCTCGAGAGGGCTGATCTGGAGTCTGTTCGGGGCTTTGGAGAGGGGAATCCGTCGCCATCATCATCATCATCAACCTTCCTCCATCACCAATTTCATGATGCTCACCGCCATGCGTGAGTAATTCCATCGTAGGCTTGCTGGACGATGATGGGTTGGATGAGATTTATCATGTAATCGAGTTAGTTTTGTTAGGGTTTGATCCCTAGTATCCACTATGTTCTGAGATTGATGTTGCTATGACTTTGCTATGCTTAATGCTTGTCACTAGGGCCCGAGTGCCATGATTTCAGATCTGAACCTATTATGGTTTCATGAATATATGTGAGTTCTTGATCCTATCTTGCAAGTCTATAGTCACCTATTATGTCTTATGATCCGTTAACCCCGAAGTGACAATAATCGGGACCATTACCGGTGATGACCGTAGTTTGAGGAGCTCATGTATTCACTATGTGTTAATGCTTTGGTCCGATACTCTATTAAAAGGAGGCCTTAATATCCCTTAGTTTCCAATAGGACCCCGCTCCCACAGGAGGGTAGGACAAAAGATGTCATGCAAATTCTTTTCCATAAGCACATATGACTATATTTGGAATACATGCCTACATTACATTGATGAACTGGAGCTAGTTCTGTGTCACCCTATGTTATAACTGTTGCATGATCGATCGCATCCGACATAATTATCCATCACTGATCCATTGCCTACGAGCTCTTCATATATTGTTCTTCGCTTATTTACTTTTCCGTTGCTACTGTTACAATCACTATAAAACCAAAAATATTACTTTTGCTACCGTTACCACTACTATCATATTACTTTGCTACTAAATACCTTGCTGCAGATATTAAGTTTCCAGGTGTGGTTGAATTGACAACTCAGCTGCTAATACTTGAGAATATTCTTTGGCTCCCCTTGTGTCGAATCAATAAATTTGGGTTGAATACTCTACCCTCGAAAACTATTGCGATCCCCTATACTTGTGGGTTATCACCTGGCTCGGATGCCACTGTTGGGGAACGCAGTATTTCAAAAAATTTACCTACGATCACGAAAGATCTATCTAGGAGATGCATAGCAACGAGAGGGGAGAGTGTGTCTACGTACCCTCGTAGACCGAAAGCGCAAGCGTTTAGTAACGCGGTTAATGTAGTCGAACGTCTTCGCGATCCAACCGATCTAAGTACCGAACGTACATCACCTCCGCGATCAGCACACGTTCAGCTCGGTGACTGAGGGAGTCCTGGACTAAGGGGTCCTCGGGCGTCCGGCCTGTTGGACACGGGCCGGACTGATGGGCAATGAAGATACATGACCGAAGACGCTCACCTGTGTTCGGATGGGATTCTCCTCGGCGTGGATGGCAAGTTTGGCGTTCGGATATGAAGATTTCTTTCTCTGTAACCGACTTTGTATTACCCTAGTCCCCTTCGGTGTATATATAAACCAGAGGGTTTAGTCCGTAGAGGCAGAGATGATCATAATGATATAGGCTAGACTTCTAGGGTTTTAGCCATTACGATCTCGTGGTAGATCAACTCTTGTAATACTCATATTCATCAAGATCAATCAAGCAGGAAGTAGGGTATTACCTCCATAGAGAGGGCCCAAACCTGGGTAAACATCGTGTCCCCTGTCTCCTGTTACCATCAACCTTAGACGCACAGTTAGGGACCCCCTACCCGAGATCCGCCGGTTTTGACACCGACATTGGTGCTTTCATTGAGAGTTCTGCTGTGTCGTCATCAGAAGGTTCGATGGCTCCATCCATCATATACAACAACGCTGCCCAGGGGGATGTCTTTCTCCCTGGCCAGATCTTCGTATTCGGCGGCTTCGCACTGCGGGCCAACTTGCTTGGCCATCTAGAGCAAATCGATAGCTATGCCCCTGGCCATCAGGTCAGGTTTGGAAGCTTGAACTACGTCGGTGATATCCGCGGAGACTTGATCTTCGACGGATTTGAGCCCATGGCAGCCGCTCCCTGCCACCGCGATGAACATGGCCTAAATCTGTCATTGGACCATACCCAGGAGATTGCGCCTGTAAGCGCTCTGGCCCTTGATCCGGAGTAGCCTGTGCCATCCGAAGACGGGAAGCTTAACACCGCCACGGAAGTCGCAGACTCATCGGCGTTGGAGCCGCACACAGACTCAACTTTGAGCTGGGTCTGCGTCACCAGACCCTCGGATTCATCTCCGGTCACTGGTTCCGAACTACATGCATCCGCGTCCGCCGAGCCTTACCAGGCGATGCTACCTCTTGAGCGCTGCCTTGGTTTTCCCTTGAAGAGGAAAGGGTGATGTAGCAAAGTAGCGTAAGTATTTCCCTTGGTTTTTGAGAACCAAGGTATCAATCTAGTAGGAGGCCACGCACGAGTCCCTCGCACCTACACAAACAAATAAAATCCTCGCAACCAACGCAATAAAGGGGTTGTCAATCCCTTCACGGTCACTTATGAAAGTGAGATCTGATAGATATGATAAGATAGTATTTTTGGTATTTTTATGATCAAGATGCAAAGTAAATAAAGCAAAATAAAAACGGAAAAAGAAATAGCTTGTTGACGGAAGATTAATATGGTGGAAAACAGACCCGGGGGCCATAGGTTTCACTAGTGGCTTCTCTCGAGAGCATAAGTATTATGGTGGGTAAACAAATTACTGTTGAGCAATTGATAGAATTGAGCATAGTTATGAGAATATCTAGGTATGATCATGTATATAGGCATCACGTCCGAGACAAGTAGACCAACTCCTGCCTGCATCTACTACTATTACTCCACACATCAACCGCTATCCAGCATGCATCTAGAGTATTAAGTTCAAAAGAACAAAGTAACACCTTAAGTAAGATGACACGATGTAGAGGGATAAACTCATGCAATATGATATAAACCCCATCTTGTTATCCTCGATGGCAACAATACAATACATGCCTTGCTGCCCCTACTGTCACTGGGAAAGGACACCGCAAGATTGAACCCAAAGCTAAGCACTTCTCCCATTGCAAGAAAGATCAATCTAGTAGGCCAAACCAAACTGATAATTTTAAGAGACTTGCAAAGATAACCAATCATACATAAAAGAATTCAGAGAAGATTCAAATATTGTTCATATTTAAACTTGATCATAAACCCACAATTCATCGGTCTCAACAAACACACCGCAAAAGAAGATTACATCGAATAGATCTCCACAAGAGAGGGGGAGAACATTGTATTGAGATCCAAAAAGAGAGAAGAAGCCATCTAGCTAATAACTATGGACCCGAAGGTCTGAAATAAACTACTCACACATCATCAGAGAGGCTATGGTGTTGATGTAGAATCCCTCCGTGATCGATGCACCCTCCGACGGAGCTCTAGAAAAGGCCCCAAGATGGGATCTCACGGGTACAGAAGGTTGCGGCGGTGGCATTAGGTTTTTGGCTCCGTATCTGTTAGTTTGGGGGTACGTAGGTATATATAGGAGGAAGGAGTATGTCGGTGGAGCAATGTGGGCCCCACGAGGGTGGAGGGCGCGCCTGGGGGGGGGGGGTAGGCGCGCCTCCTACCTCGTGCCTTCCCGGTTGCTTTGTTAACATAGGATCCAAGTCCTCTGGATCACGTTCGTTCCAAAAATCAAATTCCCGAAGGTTTCATTCCGTTTGGACTCCGTTTGATATTCTTTTTCTGCGAAACTCTGAAATAGGAAA
The DNA here is from genome assembly GCF_003073215.2 of Triticum urartu. Classification (NCBI taxonomy): domain Eukaryota; kingdom Viridiplantae; phylum Streptophyta; class Magnoliopsida; order Poales; family Poaceae; genus Triticum; species Triticum urartu. Next base: position 516,122,405 of record NC_053023.1, read on the forward strand.
AACTGCAATTCTGGGCTGGGCCTCCGGTTAGTAGGTTAGTCCCAAAAATAATATAAAGTGTATAATAAAGCCCAATAATGTCCAAAACAGAATATAATATAGCATGGAACAATAAAAAATTATAGATATGTTGGAGACGTATCAAGAATCCCCAAGCTTGATTCCTACTCGTCCTCGAGTAGGTAAATGATAAAAACAGAATTTTTGATGTGGAATGCTACTTGGCATAATTTCAATGTAATTCTCTTAATTGTGGTATGGATATTCAGATCCGAAAGATTCAAAACAAAAGTTTAAAATTGACATAAAAATAATAATACTTCAAGCATACTAACTAAGCAATTATATCTTCTCAAAATAAGATGGCCAAAGAAAGTTATCTCTACAAAATCATATAGTGTGGCTATGCTCTATCTTCAGCACACAAAGTATTTAAATCATGCACAACCCCGATGACAAGCCAAGCAATTGTTTCATACTTTTGGTGTTCTCAAACTTTTTCAATCTTCACGCAATACATGAGCGTGAGCCATGGACATAACACTATATGTGGAAAAGAATGGTGGTTGTGGAGAGGACAAAAAAGGAGAAGATAGTCTCACATCAACTAGGCGTATCAACAGGCTATGGGGATGCCCATTAATAGATATCAATGTGAGTGAGTAGGGATTTCCATGCAACGGATGCACTAGAGCTATAAGTATATGAAAGCTCAACAAAAGGAACTAAGTGGGTGTGCATCCAACTCGCTTGCTCACGAAGACCTAGGGCATTTTGAGGAAGCCCATCATTGGAATATACAAGCCAAGTTCTATAATGAAAAATTCCCACTAGTATATGAAAGTGATATCATAGGAGACTCTCTATCATGAAGATCATGGTGCTACTTTGAAGCACAAGTGTGGTAAAAGGATAGTAGCATTGTCCCTTCTCTCTTTTTCTCTCATTTTTTATTTGGGCCTTTTATCTTTTTTATGGCCTCTTTTTGTTTAGTTCGGAATCTCATCCCGACTTGTGGGGGAATCATAGTCTCCATCATCCTTTCCTCACTTGGGACAATGCTCTAAAAATGATGATCATCACACTTTTATTTACTTACAACTCAACAATTACAACTCAATACTTAGAACAAAATATGACTCTATGTGAATGCCTCCGGCGGTGTACCGGGATATGCAATGAATCAAGAGTGACATGTATGAAAGAATTATGAATGGTGGCTTTGCCACAAATACGATGTCAACTACATGATCATGCAAAGCAATATGACAATGATAGAGCGTGTCATAATAAACGGAACGGTGGTAAGTTGCATGGCAATATATCTCGAAATGACTATGGAAATGCCATGATAGGTAGGTAGGTATGGTGGCTGTTTTGAGGAAGGTATTTGGTGGGTTTATGATACCGGCGAAAAGTGCGCGGTATTAGAGAGGCTAGCAATGGTGGAAGGAAGAAAGTGCGTATAATCCATGGACTCAACATTAGTCATAAAGAACTCATATACTTATTGCAAAAATCTATTAGTTATTGAAACAAAGTGCGCGCATGCTCCTAGGGGGATAGATTGGTAGGAAACGACCATCGCTCGTCCCCGACCGCCACTCATAAGGAAGACAATCAATAAATAAATCATGCTCCAACTTCATCACATAATGGTTCACCATACGTGCATGCTACAGGAATCACAAACTTCAACACAAGTATTTCTCAAATTCACAACTAATCAACTAGCATGACTCTCATATCACCATCTCCATATCTCAAAACAATTATCAAGTATCAAACTTCTCATAGTATTCAACACACTTCATAAGATTTTTTTACTAATCTTGAATGACTATCATGATTAAAGCAAATTACCACACTGTTTTGTAGGACTCTCAAAATAATCTAAGTGAAGCATGAGAGAACAATTGTTTCTATAAAACAAATCCACCACCGTGCTGTAAAAGATATAAGTGAAGCACTAGAGCAAAAACTATATAGCTCGAAAGATATAAGTGAAGCACATAGAGTATTCTAATAATTTTCAAATCATGTGAGCCTCTCTCAAGAGGTGTGTACAGCAAGGATGATTGTGGTAAACTAACAAATAAAGACTCAAATAATACAAGACGCTCCAAGCAAAACACATATCATGTGGTGAATAAAAATATAGCTCCAAGTAAAACCGATGGAAGTAGACGAAAGGGGGGATGCCTTCCGGGGCATCCCCAAGCTTTGGCTTTTAGGTGTCCTTAGATTATCTTGGGGTGCCATGGGCATCCCCAATCTTAGGCTCTTGCCACTCCTTGTTCCATAATCCATCAAATCTTTTACCCAAAACTTGAAAACTTCACAACACAAAACTCAAAGTAGAAAATCTCGTGAGCTCCGTTAGCGAAAGAAAACAAAACAACACTTCAAGGTACTGTAATGAACTAATTCTTTATTTATATTTGTGTTAAACCTATTGTATTCCAACTTCTCTATGGTTTATAAATTATTTTACTAGCCTTAGATTCATCAAAATAAGCAAACAACACACGAAAAACAGAATCTGTCAAAAACAGAACAGTCTCTAGTAATCTGTAGCTAGCGCAAGATCTGGAACCCCAAAAATTCTAAAATAAACTGCTGGACGTGAGGAATTTATCTATTAATCATATTCAAAAAGAATTAACTAAATAGCACTTTCCAAATAAAAATGGCAGAACTTCTCGTGAGCGCTAAAGTTTCTGTTTTTTAAAGCAAGATTAACAAGACTTTCCCCAAGTCTTCCCAACGGTTCTACTTGGCACAAACACTAATTAAACACAAAAAACACAACCAAAACAGAGGCTAGATAAATTATTTATTACTAAACAGGAGCAAAAAGTAAGGAATAAAAATAAAATTAGGTTGCCTCCCAACAAGCGCTATCGTTTAACGCCCCTAGCTAGGCATAAAAAGCAAGGATAGATCTAGGTATTGCCATCTTTGGTAGGCAATCCATAAGTGGCTCTCATAATAGATTCATAAGGTAATTTAATTTTCTTTCTAGGAAAGTGTTCCATGCCTTTCCTTAACGGAAATTGGAATCTAATATTTCCTTCCTTCATATCAATAATTGCACCAATCGTTCTAAGGAAAGGTCTACCAAGAATAATAGGACATGAAGGATTGCAATCTATGTCAAGAACAATAAAATCTATGGGCACATAGTTCCTATTTGCAACAATAAGAACATCATTAATTCTTCCCATAGGTTTCTTAATAGTGGAATCCGCAAGGTGCAAGTTTAAAGAGCAATCATCAAAATCACGGAAACCTAACAAATCACACAAAGTCTTTGGAATCGTGGAAACACTAGCACCCAAATCACACAAAGCATAGCATTCATGATCTTTAATTTCAATTTTAATAGTTGGTTCCCACTCATCATAAAGTTTTCTAGGGATAGAAACTTCCAACTCAAGTTTTTCTTCATAAGATTGCATCGAAGCATCAACGATACGTTTGGTAAAAGCTTTATTTTGGCTATAAGAATGAGGAGAATTTAGCACGGATTGCAACAAGGAAATACAATCTATCAAAGAGCAGATATCATAATTAAATTCCTTGAAATCCAAAATAGTAGGTTCATTAACATCTAGAGTTTTGATCTCTTCAATCCCACTTTTATCAAATTTAGCATCAAGATCTAAAAACTCCGAATTTTTGGAACGCCTTCTAGGTAAAGGTGGATCATATTCAGTCCCATCATTATCAAGATTCATATTGCAAAACAAAGATTTAATAGGGGACACATCAATAACTTTTAGGTCTTCATCTTTATTATCATGGAAACTAGAAGAACACGCTCTTATAAAGGAATCTTTCTTAGCACGCATCCTAGTGGTTCTTTCTTTGCACTCATCAATGGAAATTCTTATGGATTTGAGAGACTCATTGATATCATGCTTAGGAGGAATAGATCTAAGTTTTGAAGAATCAACATCAAGAGAAATTCGATCAACGTTCCTAGCCAAATCATCAACTTTAAGCAATTTCTCTTCGAGCAAAGCATTGAAATTATTTTGTGAATTCATAAATTCCTTAACACTAGTCTCAAATTCAGAGGGCATCTTATTAAAATTTCCATAAGAATTGTCGTAGGAATTACCATAATTATTAGAGGAATTACTGGGATAAGGCCTAGGATTAAAGTTTCCTCTATACGCGTTGTTACCAAAATTATTCCTACCAACAAAATTCACATCCATAGATTCATTATTATTCTCAATCAAACTAGACAAAGGCATATCATTAGGATCAGAAGAAACACTCTTAGTTGCAAATAATTTCATAAGTTCGTCCAATTTTCCACTCAAAACATTAATTTCTTCTACTGCATGCACTTTTTTATTAGTAGATCTTTCAGTGTGCCATTGAGAATAATTATCCATAATATTATCTAGGAGTTTAGTAGCTTCTCCTAAAGTGATTTCCATAAAAGTGCCTCCCCCGACCGAATCTAAAAGATTTCTAGAAGCAAAATTCAACCCGGCATAAATTTTTTTGTATAATCATCCACAAATTCAAACCATGTGTTGGGCAATTACGTATCATTAATTTCATCCTCTCCCAAGATTGTGCAACATGTTCATGGTCAAGTTGCTTAAAATTCATAATATCGTTTCTAAGAGAGATGATCTTAGCGGGAGGAAAATACTTAGAGATAAAAGCATCTTTGCACTTATTCCAAGAATCAATACTATTTTTAGGCAAAGACGAAAACCAACCTTTAGCACGATCTCTAAGCGAAAAATGAAATAGCTTCAATTTAACAATATCATTGTCCACATCTTTCTTCTTTTGCATATCACGCAAATCAACGAAGCTATTTAGATGGGTAGCGGCATCTTCACTAGGAAGGCCTGAAAACGGATTTTTCATGACAAGATTTAGCAAGGCAGCATTAATTTCACAAGATTCAGCATCGGTAAGAGGAGCAATCGGAGTGCTAATAAAATCATTATTGTTGGTATTGGTAAAGTCACACAATTTAGTGTTATCTTGAGCCATCGTGACAAGCAGCAATCCAACACACAAGCAAACGAGGAACGGGCAAAAAGGAGGCAAATAGAGAAAGAGAGGGAGGATAGAGAGAGAGGGCGAATAAAATGGCAAGGGTGAAGTGGGGGAGAGGAAAACGAGAGGCAAATGGCAAATAATGTAATGCGGGAGATAAGGATTTGTGATGGGTACTTGGTATGTTGACTTTTGCATAGACTCCCCGGCAACGACCCCAGAAATCCTTCTTGCTACCTCTTGAGCACTGCGTTGGGTGGGTTTCCCTTGAAGAGGAAAGGGTGATGCAACAAAGTAGCGTAAGTATTTCCCTCAGTTTTTGAGAACCAAGGTATCAATCCAGTAGGAGGCCACGCACGAGTCCCTCGCACCTACACAAACAAATAAAATCCTCGCAATCAATGCAATAAAGGGGTTGTCAATCCCTTCACGGTCACTTACGAAAGTGAGATCTGATAGACATGATAAGATAATATTTTTGGTATTTTTATGATAAAGATGCAAAGTAAATAAAGCAAAATAAAAACGGAAAAAGAAATAGCTTGTTGATGGAAGATTAATATGATGGAAAATAGACCTGGGGGCCATAGGTTTCACTAGTGGCTTCTCTCGAGAGCATAAGTATTACGGTGGGTAAACAAATTACTGTTGAGCAACTGACAGAGTTGAGCATAGTTATGAGAATATCTAGGTATGATCATGTAGATAGGCATCACGTCCGAGACAAGTAGACCGACTCCTGCCTGCATCTACCACTATTACTCCACACATCAACCGCTATCCAGCATGCATCTAGAGTATTAAGTTCAAAAGAATAGAGTAACGCCTTAAGTAAGATGACATGATGTAGAGGGATAAACTCATGGAATATGATATAAACCACACTACTAGAAATTAGGTCAATAACGACCAACTATTGAAAACTCTTGGTTGTTATTGGTACAATGATTGAGTCCCATCTCCAAATTAGCCCCTTGAACCCTTGCTAGGTATGGTGGTCGTTGTTTTGTTATGTTTAGAGGGCAATTCCACATCCTTATCTACTTAAACGACGAATAAAAAGGAAGATAAGTATTCCATACTGAAAAGGGGAAAAGTCCACGTATGCCCACAAATATCTCCCCAACGCATCTCTCCCTTCAGCGGCCGCCCGGCCCTCCAGCCGCCGCCTCCCCCACTTCTGATCTCCCATCTCCGTCCCGACGTCGAGCGGAACAACAGATTCCGGCTGAGCTCGGCGTGGTTACAGTTCCCAGTGGCATCCTCTACGACGGGTCATGTGGGGTGGGCCATGCGCTGCTCATCTTGGTGTTGGCGGCGGCGGCCATACCCTGTCATGGCGGCGGCCTTCCCCTGCTTGGCGCGGCGGCTCGCTAGTGGATTGCGGCGTTGACGCAGCCGGCTCCGACGGGGCTCCTTATCATACATCGCTTCCAGCCACCGACCATTTTTAGGTGCCGCTCGCCCCAACATTGCTACACCACAGGCCTTGCCATGCTTGCCAGGTGCTTGAGTCCTCAAATACGGATTGAACCTAAGAAGTCATCCCGGGGAGCAGCCACCATCTTCGCCTTGGTCTCCTACACTGCCAGTCTGGCACCCACATTATGAGAAAATTTTGAAGTCCAGAGTAAATGCAGAGTATGGTCGTTACATGTGTCAATATATTCTTGTAGATTACTTTGTTCTGCTCCAACTTTTCCATTGTTCAGAATTATGCAAATAAATTTGACAAGGCTATATGCTTGATCGTCATTTTTTTTCTTTGTGTTTTATTTCTGTGCAATACGTTTTGTTCATCTAAAAAATAGGACGCTAACTACATAATATATCTAACCATCTCACGAGTATTTTACGTATATATTCTATTAGAACTTGACGTGCTGGATTCTAGATAGTTAAGTTTAGTCAGATGGATCAACAATGCAAAAACACTATAAAGTGTAGTTTTTATTCAATAGAATTGATAAGATTTTTTTGTATTACATAGTTAAGCACTTCCCATGAATTACACGCGTCAGGTGTATGTTTTATATAGTTCATGCAACATTTTTCTTGTTTCTTGAACTGAATAAGCTGTAACTGAAATGCAAACTTTGTCGAGAGGAGCACTGGGAAATGACATCATGCTTGCACTAAATCTCCACGTTCTTTCCAAAAGTTTACTAAGTCAATTGGGTAGAATCCTCTGTAATCCAATATTACTAGCGCAGCTCTCAAACATATTTTTTTACTCAATTAAGGTAAGTTTGGTTATAGGCTCCAACATTATAATCTGAATTTTTTTACTGTTTACTTATGACATTCTGTTTTTATGAACATGTATTTAAGACTTGCTATTTTTCATTTCCAATAATATAAACCCATTGTGCCTTGTCTTGTCATTTTATCTCAACTAATAATAGCTACTTGCCTATGTTGGAACAGGGAGCAAAGGAAAACAAGCCACTATCAATAGACAAACAATTTTTTGAGACTCACAATAAGGGCACAACCTTTGCTGATTCTAGAGCCTCTGCCAAATATCTAAGAATTAATTTAAATGCATTAACTTCTATGATGAATTGCAAGTGTATAATACCTACTTACAGATATAAGTTGATGCAAATAACTTACTGTTGGCACTTCAGGCACAAATTCAGACTATGGTTCAGTTGAATCCAGGTCTTTCAAATGATGAAGTCATGCAGAAATCTGACTAAACTAAGCGGCGTGATTGTGTAGGCTTTGGTTATGGAATTAGAGCAAGAGATTTGCAAGGACCAGCATTAAGTAAGGCTGAATTGGTTTATAAATGCCAAGCTTCCAAGCAAGTGAAACAAGTACTGGAAGAAAAAAGTTCAATTCTGTGGTACAAGAAGTATGATAAATTAAGCGTCTTATGTCTGGTACATCTCTGAGTGATAGATCTCATGGAAGCCAGCATCATCAAGTAAGTTATCCTCATACACTGGTTTTATATATTGTTATACTTTGTGCCAATTTTTTTACAAGGGCTAATTTTCATAAACTACTTAACATTTTGTAGGGCTGATGGTCCACCGAGAGGCATCAGGAGGCATTGTATTCACTGACCAAGAATGATGTCCATTCAAAGAAAGATGGTGTCCCTTGCTTGAAGATTAATAAATATTATTTTTTCTAGTTTTGTAATTTTCCAAATAGATATGAGCAAGTACATTCGTCATATAAGGAGTGCTTTTGACTCAACTTTCTTAGATGATATTTTAATATAATAATTGTATGTCGAAATTTTGGAATTTACTAATAAAAGAGGCTATGATCCTTTCAATTCAGATTACATTGTTTCTATATTAATGTGGATGTTAATATTCAAATTTTGGATTTTTCATAAAGTGGTCGCTCAACGGAAACTTATACGAATTAGTGTAAGTGGTTCTGAAGGATATCAAAGTGGTGAAGAGACTGACCTGTAATGCCACTTCCGTCGCCATGTTTACATTATTAGCGATGACAAAAGTGGTCGTTATTGGCTCGACATTGACGATGACACACCATCCCGTCGTTACAAGAATAACGACCACAAAAGGTATGTGGTTGTTATACTTTTAACGATGAAGCCTACTACGACCAGTAGACTGTGGTCGTTAATGACCTTTAACGACCACGATCCGACGTTTAACGACCACATATGTTGTCGTTAAAAACCGTTTTCTTAGTAGTGACCAAATCTTGTTATCCTCGATGGAAACAATACAATACGTGCCTTGCTGCCCCTACTGTCACTGGGAAAGGACACCACAAGATTGAACCCAAAGCTAAGCACTTCTCCCATTGCAAGAAAGATCAATCTAGTAGGCCAAACCAAACTGATAATTCGAAGAGACTTGCAAAGATAACCAATCATACATAAAATAATTCAGAGAAGATTCAAATATTGTTCATAGATAAACTTGATCATAAACCCACAATTCATCGGTCTCAACAAACACACCGCAAAAGAAGATTACATCGAATATATCTCCACAAGAGAGGGGGAGAACATTGTATTGAGATCCAAAAAGAGAGAAGAAGCCATCTAGCTAATAACTATGGACCCGAAGATCTGAAGTAAACTACTCACACATCATCGGAGAGGCTATGGTGTTGATGTAGAAGCCCTCCGTGATCGATGCCCCCTTCGGCAGAGCTCCGGAAAAGGCCCCAAGATGGGATCTCACGGGTACAGAAGGTTGCAGCGGTGGAATTAGGTTTTTGGCTCCGTATCTGGTAGTTTTGGGGTATGTAGGTATATATATAGGAGGAAGGAGTATGTCGGTGGAGCAATGTGGGCCCCCACGAGGGTGGAGGGCGCGCCTGGGGGGGGGGGGGTAGGCGCGCCTCCTACCTCGTGCCTTCCCGGTTGCTTTGTTAACATAGGATCCAAGTCCTCTGGATCACGTTCATTCCAAAAATCAAATTCCCGAAGGTTTCATTCCATTTGGACTCCATTTGATATTCTTTTTGTGCGAAACTCTGAAATAGGCAAAAACAACAATTCCGGGCTGGGCCTTCGGTTAGTAGGTTAGTCCCAAAAATAATATAAAAGTGTATAATAAAGCCCAATAATGTCCAAAACAGAATATAATATAGCATGGAACAATAAAAAATTATAGATACGTTGGAGACGTATCAGGCGCCGATCGTCGAATTCAGTTCCGCGGACATCTTCCGGCACTCACCTTTATGCAATGTCCTAAACTCATTGAAAACCCTCTCTTTAGCAGGGGACTCACAACCGTATTATATCCGGTTTGAACTGGGTGCTGATGACGGGGAATTTCGTTTCCCACCCACCTCCCACTTAATAGCCACTATCGAAGATCTAACCGACATGCTCGACTAAGACTTTGAAGGCATCGACGGTATGGACGACGATGCCGAAGAGGAGCAGGCCCAAAACCCGCCATTTACCGGGCGCTGCACGGCCACCTCCTCCTACGATGTATACATGGTGGACACACCCAAAGAAGTTAACAACGATGACAAAGAAGACCTAGTGGAAGATAAACCTCCTGAGATACAGCCAAAGCACCGATGACAGCGACGCCGCTCTAAGTCACGCCGTGAAAAAGATAGCAATACCGACATAGGAGAAAACAATACTCTAGATGATGTATAGTCAAAAAAAATACTCTAGACGATACCGAAGACAATGAAGACCCCGTTGAGTCAACTTCCGAACAGGACGAACGGGAAGATGGGCGAGTTAGCCCTGATGAACAGGCCGAACACGAAGACTCGAAGGATAGTAACTATCTTCCACTCTCCGAGGATGAGGTGAGCCTCGGCGACGAGGATTTTATCGTGCCTGAGGAACCTCTCGAGCAGGAGCGCTTTAAGCGCCAGCTAATAGCCACTTCAAGGATCCTGAAAAAGAAGCAGCAACAACTTCAAGCTGATCAAGATCTGCTCAATGATAGATGGACTAATGTCCTGGCAGCCGAGGAATACGGCCTCGAGCGACCACCCAAAAGTTACCCGAAGCGCAAATTACTACCTCAATTCGATGATGAGGCGTTGGAGGCCGTGCCATCAGCGCACAAGGCGGCTGACCAACCACCACATGGTCGGGACAAAGCGGCAACCCAAGCCGAACACCAGCCCGTACTATCTTGCTGTAAAGACAGGGATAAAACAGCTCGAGCATATACATATGACCTTCGGCAGGACCAGGACAGTAGAGAAGGACATACCAGATCGATCTACAGATCACGGGGGCGTGCCCCGACATGCGACGATGGCCATTGAGGGAGTCATGGACTAGGGGGTCTCCGAACAGTCGGACTATATCCTTTGGCCGGACTGTTGGACTATGAAGATACAAGATTGAAGACTTCGTCCTGTGTCCGGATGGGACTCTACTTGGCATGGAAGGCAAGCTAGGCAATACAGATATGTATATCTCCTCCTTTGTAACCGACCTTGTGTAACCCTAGCCCTCTCTGGTGTCTATATAAACCGGAGGGTTTTAGTCCGTAGGACAACAGACAATCATACCATAAGCTAGCTTCTAGGGTTTAGCCTCTCTGATCTCGTGGTAGACTGTAACGCCCTCGATGCGGCTATATCTCCCATGTGTCGAAGCACGACTTAGAGGCATAACCGCATTGAAAGCAATGTCGCAAGTGAGGTAATCTTCACACAACCCATGTAATACATAAGGGAAAAAGATACATAGTTGGCTTACAATCGCCACTTCACATAATTACATGAATAAAGCATTACATCACCAGATACAATCAAGGTCCGACTACAGAACCCAAAATAAAAGAAGACTACCCCAAAAGCTACACAGATCCCTGATCATCCCAACTGGGCTCCACTACTGATCAACTAGAAACGAAACAACACAAAGAACGAGATCTTCATAGAGCTCCTCCTTGAGCTCGGTTGCATCACCTGCACGGTTTCATCGGCACCTGCAAACTGGTTTTGGAAATATCTGTGAGTCACGGGAACTCAGCAATCTCACACCCTCGCGATCAAGACTATTTAAGCTTATGGGTAGGAAAAGGTATGTGAGGTGGAGCTGTAGCAAGCACTAGCATATATGGTGGATAACATACACAAATGAGAGCGAGAAGAGAAGGAAAAGCACGGTCGAGAATCTATGATCAAGAAGTGATCCTAGAACAACCTACGAACAAGCATAACTCCAACACCGTGTTCACTTCCCGAACTCCACCGGAAAGAGACCATCACGGCTACACACGCACTTGATGCATTTTAATTAAGTTAAGTTTTAGGTTTTCTACAACCGGACATTAACAAATTCCCATCTGCCCATAACCGCGGGCACGGCTTTCGAAAGTTCAAATCCCTGCAAGGGAGTCCCAACTTAGCCCATCACAAGCTCTCACGGTCAACGAAGGATATTCCTTCTCCCAAGACAATCCGATCAGACTCGGAATCCCGGTTACAAGACATTTCGACAATGGTAAAACTAAACCAGCAAAGCCACCCGATGCGCCGACATCCTGATAGGAGCTGCACATATCTCGGTTTCAGGGCAACACCGGATGATACATCCTACGAGTAAAACCAACCCTCAAGTTTCCCCGAGGTGGCCCCATAGTCTACTCAGTTCGGACCAACACTTAGAGAAGCACTGGCCCGAGGGGGTTAAAATAAAGATGACCCTTGAGTCCGTGAAACCCAAGGGAAAAGGATAGGTTGTTAGTGCAAATGGTAAAACCAAGGTTGGGCCTTGCTGGAGGAGTTTTATTCAAAGCAAACTGTCAAAGGGTTCCCATTATAACCCAACCGTGTAAGGAACGCAAAATCCGGGAACATAACACCGATATGACGGAAACTAGGGCGGCAAGAGTGTAACAAAACACCAGGCATAAGGCCGAGCCTTCCACCCTTTACCAAATATATAGGTGCATTAATTAAATAAGAGATATTGTGATATCCCAACAAAATATCCATGTTCCAACATGGAAAAAACTGCAATCTTCACCTGCAACTAGCAACGCTATAAGAGGGGCTGAGCAAAGCGGTAACATAGCCAAACAACGGTTTGCTAGGACAAGGTGGGTTAGAAGTTTGACATGGCAATATGGGAGGCATGATAAGCAAGTGGTAGGTATCGCAGCATAGGCATGGCAAAAGAGCGAGCAACTAGCAAGCAAAGATATAAGTGATTTCGAGGGTATGGCCATCTTGCCTGAGATCCCGCAAGGAAGAAGAACGAGTCCATGAGGAAGACAAACGGATGTAGTCGAACGGATCCTCACAAACGCGATGTTATCGGAACCAACCTGAAGAAGCAACACCGGAAAGGAGCAAACAACATAGTAAACACCAACACATGAACAAGGCAGGATGCACAACCAAGTATGATGCATGTCCGGATTAATGAAGCATGGCATGGAAAAATGCACAAACAATCCTACAAATTAAGTTGAGCTCAACATGCAACTCTGTTGCATATTGACAGAACATCACATTACTTATTTAGTTCGATCTCGTTTATGTACTCAACAATATTAAATGTTGTTAGCATGGCAAGAGATGAAACATAATGAAACTATCTATCTAGGAAAGTTTAAATGAGGCCGGAACAACAAAACAACAAGTCCGGAAACTCCTCAAGTGCCTATTTTAGGTTTGGTACTGATCTGACCTAAACACAATTTTAGAGTTTTTAAGCATGCAAAGTAATGTCACCAAGATAATCTAGGCATTTTTCTACCCCATTTACATATAAATTTTATTAGAAATCGAGCTACGGTTATTTAGTTATGATTTAAACCGTTTTAGCAAGTTATTTAAGCAAATTTAAACAAACAACATTTTAAGCATAGATGAAAGTTGCATATTATTTAACTAGATGAAATTCTAAGCAAGTTTCATATTAAGTTTGTTTTAATCCGATGCACGGTTGGTGAGTTATAAAATGCATGATGTTGGAGGGCCTAACTGTAAAACTGGCAAACTCCGGAAAATAGCTAAGTCGCCGATCCTAAAAAAATCCTACACGGGCCAGATCTAAGCAGAGGTCCACATGAATAGAGAAAAAAAGGCACTGGGGCTGCTCACCCATGGGCCAAGCCTAGTAAGCGGATGAGGCCGGAGGCGGGCTGGGCTTTGTGCGTAGATATGGGCCGTTCGGGGCATGGCCCACGTGGAGGTGCGTGAGGAGGCGGCCCAGGGGGTGTGGTCGAGCAGGCCGGATCTGCAGCGTTGGGCCACGAAGCGAGACGCGCCAGGAGGGCGCTGGACTTGGGATCGGGATGAGGCCCAGCTAGATCCACGCGACGAGGAGTCAACGCGGGGCGCGGCTCCGTCCTCCTCCTCTCGAACGGAGGCAGCGCAGGACTTGGGGACGAGCGCTCGCGAGGCAGGGGCCGAAGACGAAGCGGCATGGCTAGACGGCGGCAAAGCAGCAGCAGAGGGCGGCGTCTGGCGCGATGCAGGGGACGGCGAGGGAACTTGGGGCTCCAGCAGCGCCGGGAACATGAAGATGGGTGGATCCGGTCCGCTGGCGCCGGATCCGGGCAAACGGCAGCGCGGACAGAGGAGCTTGGGCGCGGCGACGTTGGTGGTCTCCCGGTGAGGTTGGTCATAGGGGCATCTGGGTCCGGGTCCAGCAGCAGGGTCGAGGACGGGGCGCACGAGGAGGAGCTTCGAAGAAGGAGGAGCTTGGGCACGGCTTGCGGCAGGGCGCGCGAAGAGGAGCTCCTCTCCTCATGGAGCTCTTGGACGGGGGCGACAGGAGCATGGGCGCGGGGAAGAGCTTGGTGGTGCGGGAGGATTTGGATCGAGGCTGCCGATTGGGGATTGGTTTGGCGCTGAAACCAAGGGAGTGAGAGGTGGCGGCGGACACGGAATGGATGGGACAGATCCCTAGGTTTTAGGGTTAGACTAGAATATATAGCGAGTGGATATTTGGGTAGGGGCTAATCCATCCCTCCGATCGTAATCGGACGGCCGGGAAAAATAGATAGGGAGTCCAAACAAGAAAACGGAGATGTTTTGTAGACGTTTGGGGATGATCCGGACCCAACGGCGACGACTGCCCGGGTCGGGCTCGGGACAACTTTCGGACGCGCACGAGGGGCCGATGCACTGTGCAAGGAGGGGGTTTCGGGGCCTGGCGGTAGGTAGTGGACTATGCAGAAGGCCTCAGGCTGAAAAAAGAGAAGAGAGAAATGCCCGGCGACTGTTTCCGGAGACCGAAAACGTCCGACGATTTGACGGACTATAATGCCGCTATAGTTATCCGGTTGGGCTATCAAACAAACTCCGAATGTGATGAAACTTGGCAGGCGGTCTATCTACACTATAATAAGACCACATGCCAACTTTCAACCCAATCCAATAACACTTTCCCGGCCACTTATAAAATACTATTTTGCACATGCCGCGGGCGCGTGCGAGTGTGTCTGAGCTCAGAACGGACAACAGACGGAACTGGGGGAACCCGGACGAATGCAAATTTTGAAAAACATGAAGATGCAATGCACATGATGACATGACAAAGATGCAACATGCAAGCAAATGACATGTCAACGACAACGAATAACTGGAAGACACCTGGCGCAACGGTCTCGGGGTGTCACATAGATCAACTCTTGTACTACTCATATTATCAAGAATAATAAAGCAGGACGTAGGGTTTTACCTCCATCAAGAGGGCCCGAACCTGGGTAAAACATCGTGTCGCCTGCCTCCTGTTACCATCCGCCTTAGACGCACAATTCGGGACCCCCTACCCGAGATCCGCCGGTTTTGACACCGACATTGGTGCTTTCATTAAGAGTTCCTCTGTGTCGTCGCCATTAGGCTTGATGGCTCCTTCGATCATCGATAGCGATGCAGTCCAGGGTGAGACTTTTCTCCCCGGACAGATCTTTGTATTTGGCGGCTTTGCACTGCGGGCCAACTCGCTTGGCTATCTAGAGTAGATCGAGAGTTACGCCCCTGGTCATCAGGTCATGTTTGGAAGCTTAGACTACACGGCCGATGTCCGCGGAGACTTGTTCTTCGACGGATTCGAGCCCCTGCTTAGTGCGCCACACGGTCACGATGAGCATGATTTAGCTCTGCCATCAGACAGTGTCCAGGAGATCGCGCCGGCAACCGCTCCGACCCTCAACTCGGAACCAGTTGTGCCATCCATGGACAGGTGGATAGACCCCGCCACGGAGGCCGTATCCTCAGTAGCGATCGAGCCGAATATCGACCTTACCCTTCACAAGAGCCATGATGCCACACTGCCGGATCCTTCCCTGGCCACGGACTCCGAACCGCTCGCGCCCGTGCCTATCGAATCCAACTGGGCGCCGATCATGGAGTTTACCTCCGCGGATATCTTTCAGCACTCGGCCTTCGGCGACATACTGAACTCATTAAGGTGTCTCTCCTTGTCAGGAGAGCCCTGGCCGAACTATGTCCGGCAGGATTGGGGTGCGGATGACGAAGAAATTTGCCGCCCACCCACCACCCACTTAATAGCCACTATCGACGATTTGACCGACATGCTCGACCTCGACTCCGAAGACATCGACGGTATGGACGACGATGCAGGAGACGAATAGGAACCACTACCCATAGGGCACTGGACGCCCACTTCATCATATGATGTATGCATGGTGGACACACCCAAAGAAAATGACGACGAGGAATGGAAGGACGCAATGAAGGATTGTTCCCTCGTGAAGCAGTCAAAGCGGCGGCGTAAGCGCCGCTCCAAATCCCGCCTCGGCAGAAACAGCGGTCACATGGACCCAGCGATCGAGCAGGGTGAACCATCGCCCGACCAGGGCAACACGGAGAATCAAACCGAACAACCCGATTTCGTCGAAGATAACAGTTCGGATGATATCACACCGGACAGGCGCCCGGTGCAACAGAATGCCCATCAAAGGCTTGTTGCCACTGCAAGGAGTCTGAAAAAGCAGAAGCAAAGGCTCAGGGCTGCGCAAGACACACTCAGAATCAGATGGAGTGAAGTGCTCAACACTGCAACGAAGTACGGCGGTAATCGCCACACCAAGTGCTACCCGAAGCGAAAGTTGCTATGTGATTTCGACGAGGAGGCCTTAGATCCCCCGCAATTAGAAAACAAAATGGCCATCCGGTCGGATAGACGACCTCGCGGCCAATATAGAGCGGCAAACGACGCCGCACATAAGCCAGTGCGCGATCCACGCGAGGGCTCGCATCAAAAGGACGGCGCAACCAGATCCATATACGGGCCACGCAAGCGCGCTCCAGTATGCAATACAACACAACAAACATCCGAACACCACGGTACACCCAAATATAGGGGTGCCGCACACCCCCTATGTTTCACCGATGAGGTGCTAGACCTTGAATTTCCAGAGGGATTCAAACCCGTAAATATAGAGGCGTACGACGGAACAACAGACCCTGGGGTCTGGATTGAGGAATATGTCCTCCATATCCACATGGCTTGAGGAGACGATCTCCATGCCATCAAGTACTTACCCCTCGAACTCAAAGGGCTAGCTCGGCACTGGCTTAAAAGCCTCCCCAAAAACTCCATTGGAAGCTGGGAAGAGCTCGAAGACGCCTTTCGGGCAAATTTTCAAGGGACCTATGTCCGACCAACGGATGCAGATGATTTAAGTCACATAACTCAACAGCCCGAGAGTCAGCCCGAAAGCTTTGGAACAGGTTTCTTACTAAGAAGAACCAAATAGTCGATTGTCCGGACACCGAAGCCCTAGCAGCTTTCAAGCACAGCGTTCGAGACGAATGGCTCGCCAGACACCTCGGCCAAGAAAAGCCAAGAACAATGGCGGCATTAACAAGCCTCATGACCCGCTTTTGCGTGGGCGAGGACAATTGGTTAGCCCGATGCAGCACCAGCGACCCAAGTACATCCGGAGTCAGGGACGGAAAGGGAAATCACGACGCAGCAAAAACAAGCGCCGGAATAAAGAAGACAACCCGAAGAGCACAACGGTAAACGCCGGATTCAGAAGCTCTCGGACAGGTCAGCAAAAGCCGCCCTCCAAAGGCAGCAGAGACGAACTGTCCAACCTAAACAAGATTCTGGACCAAATATGTCAGATCCATAGTACCCCCGACAAACCTGCAAATCATACCCATAGAGAATGTTGGGTCTTCAAGCAGTCCGACAAGCTCAACGCCGAACATAAGGGGCATGATACACCAAGTGAAGACGAGGATGAGCCTCGCAAGCAAAGCACTGGGGAACAGAAGAAATTCCCACCAGAAGTCAAAACAGTCAACGTGTTACATATAATAAATGGAGAAACAAAGCGGCACTCCCAGAGACACATGCCCCAGGGCCCATCACCGCGGAATTCTGCCACTGGTCATCCCAACCGATCACTTTTGACCATCGGGATTACTCAGCAAGTGTCCGTCGTGTAGGATGGGCTGCCTTGGTATTAGACCCGATAATTGACGGATATCACTTCACACGAGTTTTGATGGACGGCGGCAGCAGTTTAAACCTGATATATCAGGACATAGTACGCAACATGGGGATAGGCCCAACAAAAATTAGCCATAGCAACACTACCTTTAAAGGAGTAACGCCAGGCCCGGAAGCCCATTGCACGGGCTCCCTACTACTAGAGGTTATATTCGGCTTCCCTGATAACTTCCGCAGCGAAAATTTAACCTTGCACATCACTCCGTTCCAAAGTGGCTATCAAGCACTACTCAGACGCGAAGCTTTCGCTCGCTTTAACGCAATACCGCATTACGCTTCCCTCATGCTTAAGATGCCCGGTCCACGCGGCATCATTACAGTAAATGGAAATATTGAGCGCTCCTTGCGTGTGGAAGATCGTGCGGCTGCCTTGGCAGCCGCACACTAAATGGCCTCACCAACTAAAGCATCTGACAGGTCGTTAAGACCACGGACACGGTTGGACGAGTCCGGTACAGCTATATGTAATTGGTATAGGTTTGATGGCTATACCCCTATTACAATACAAGGGGCTCGACGCACACGCACAAGTGTCAATCAGGCTCAACTTCACTCATTTTGAACTGTATATTGTTTATTCAGTATAACTTAGCTTTTGCACGGCAACTTTTCAATTAAGTTCCTCTCTGTTTCAGATGACCATCATGCTACACCCGTCCAGAATACGGCACAACGGAGACACAGGCGCAGACGTGCAACAGGGACCCGTTCTAAGGATTCTTTTTAGATTAAGACCCTGTGTAAACCTTTTTTGATGTGTCTTGTTGATACACATCCCCCGGATTCTCAGTACAATGGAGAAGGATGCTGACGTATTGGCATGTGGCCATGTCAGAAAATTGCACATACCTGGACACCAGGGGCTTATTACAAAGGGCGCTGTTTAGGCCCGGTTTACACCATAAAGACCGAATACCTTAGGGAGTGTTCGGCGTCACGAGTTTGGCCTTATATGCATCAGCTCCGAATCATGTCTTTGGTCAAATGTTGGGTTTGCCCGGCTCCTGTGTTTTGTTGCCTTACGTTCCGCTCTATCGGCTAAGGCGGCACCAGGAGAACTACTGCGATTGTGCCCTGGTTCATCCGGACGAGCACCTCAGTAGAGAAAGCCGAAAACTGACTGTCATGATATAGCATGAGACCGGTCAACCACTCGATGACCTACCAGAATCTTCGGGATTCCTCCGCCTTAACAAAGGGCCGTTTCCCGGCCAGACATGTACGCACCCCGAATTCGGGTGAGTGCGGAGCCACCAGGGGCTATATAGTAGCCCCACTGTCAAACTCCTCTGGATAAGTGAAAGTGTTAAAGCATTATAGTCCGGTTGCCTAGTTCGCTGCGCTATCACCTCCTTAATGGACCAAGACGTTGGATCAAGTGTGAACATGTGTCTTCTGCGAACACCCCCGCATTATATGCGTGGGGGCTGAAGGCGACGACCGCAATCTTTCAGGTTATATACATATATACATAAACGGCCGCACAGGAGGCATCATAATACTTTCGGGCAAAAGTATAAATACAGCCTTGATAAACTTAATAAAACATTGTTTTTACAATGGGAATACATGTCATTCAAACATAATATTCTTCGAGCACTGGGCCTCTATCGAACGAGCGCCTTCAAGAACTTCTTCAAAATAGTGCTCGGCAGCCACTCGGCCTATCGCCGAGCCCTGCGCCGCGATAGTGGTGGCATCCATCTCCGCCCAGTATGTTTTGACATGGGCAAGGGCCATCCGCGAGCCTTCTTTGCACGCCGACCTCTTCATCGCATTAATGCGCGGCACCGCACCAAGGAACTGCTGCACCAAACTAAAATAGCCGTTAGGCTTTGGCCTTTCCGGCCACAGATGATCCACAACAGACCTCATGGCGAGTCCGGACAATCTATTCAGCTCGGCCCATTCGGTATGCCGATCAGTCAATGGAAGCGGACGCTCTGGAACATTAAACTGTGACCCGAATAGCTTGTCCACTTCACGATCTGTTTGATCTTGAAAGTATTCGGCCGCATCGACAGCACTCGCCGCCAAGTCCAGATATGCGTCCGCTGAACTCCACAGCCGGTCCAGAGGGGCATACCGAGGATCTCCAAACATCCTCCGCAGCATGAAGGGTTTCCCAGCTGCGATATCCCCGGCTTGACGCAACTCCTCCTTCTTCGCTCTCATCGCAGAGCGGGTGTCTTTGGTCGCCATCGTGGCCTTTTCCAGGTCCGTCGCCTTCGCCCGGTTTTCTTCTTCAAGAAGCTGGCAACGGTCGGCAGTGTCTTTTAACTTTACAGCCATCTTGGCCATTTTATCTTTGCTCTCACAATGCACGACCTTTTCGGCTCTTAACTCTTCGACCGCCTTTAAAGCGGCCGCGTTGCTACTCCTGGCTTGCTCTTGGCTCGGGCAAGCTCCGCCCGAAGGACCTCCACGGTGGCAGCTCCATCTGCAGTCACAACATATTAAAGATACTGGCATCATGCTTCTCTTATTATGTGACTATCATAGGAAAAATCACTTACCCTGTGCCTCGTCAAGCCGCTTGTTGACAAGCACAATGTCGGCATCTGCCGCATCCAGTTGCCGCTTTAGTCCGGCTAGCCACCGGAGCTTCAACCACCTGCACATAAAGGCGGTCTGGTCATTACCTGGGACTACAATCCTCTGTTTGCCGCCGTTCTCGATGACAACCAGAGTCTCAGGGGCTACTATCTACACAGGGCACACCTTAAAATGTGCGGTACTGTCAAAAATGTACATCATTTCACGTACCTCAAGACCCGCCAGTAGACTCATAAAGGCTTCATGCAACCCGCTTTCGGTGGACGAAATCCTTTCAATCACCGTACCCATCAACGTATGGTGCTCTTCTGAGATAGTCACTCGCTCTAGCAGATCCCTCAGTATGTCTGGCTGCATACCAGACGGTGCCGGACTCTTTCGGTGGCTCTCTTCAAGAGCCGGATACTGGGGACTTCGGGTGTCCATAGGATTGTCTTCTGGCCTCGCCGGATCCGGAGAGACCCTCCGCGACGACACTTCAAGGTCGCCCGCTTCTTGAGCTAGGGAGTCCGGGGGAGGCGTTTCGCTCTCCATCATCTCCGGAAGAAGATCCCCCGAAGACGAGCTCTGCTGGGAAGGGCTAAGATCTGAACTGCAAGATAAAGGCTTCGGTTATTTTCCTCAGAAGTAAGGTAGGATACCTTTACTATTAAGTACTTTTTGATTACTTACAACTCGTTAGAGGGCTGATCCCCGCGCGGACATTGTGCGGCAAGAGCACCCTCCGAGGCAGGACCCTTCGGTGGAGATTTCTTCTCCCGTTCGGAAACGTTGGTTTCCGGATCTCCAGAGGTAGTCCTCTTCCTTCCCCGGGGCGAGAGAATGTCAGATTCTTCCCCTGGGTTGTCCTCCCTCACGGAGACGCTCATTCCCTCGGTTGGAATAGGTAGCGGTGGAGGCCCGCTTTCGCCCTCTTTATCCCCCCCTTCATCTTCCTTTGAGGGCACCAGGCAAGGTGCTGGCTCGAGCATCTTTTCCAGCACCAGATTATCCAAGCCTTCAGGAAGGGGGGCCGAACACCGGATCATCTTCGCCTTTGTTATCCAGTCCTGGTCAAAGAGAGATTCTTCAGAATGATGTCATGATAAAAAAAGACAGTGTGTTCGGCCATGGGATTACTTACTTGGGCTGCGGTGCGGTTGCTACTCAGGCCCACATCCTCGGTAGTGTCCGGACACTCTATTTGGGGTCCAAAGAATGATTTGTACATCTCCTCGTGCGTCAGGCCGAGGAAATTCTGAATAGTGCGTGGTCCTTCCGGGTTGAATTCCCACATGCGGAGGGGCCGGCGTTTGCAAGGCTGGACTCAACGAACCAGCATGACTTGCATTACCATAACCAGACTAAAATCTCCCTCGAAGAGATATCGGATGCGGCTCTGCAGTATGGGCATGTCCTTGGCCAGGCCCCAGCTCAGCCCCCTGCTGATCCATGACATCAGTTGTGGTGGAGGGCCCGAGCGGAAGGTGGGGGCGGCTACCCACTTGGCACTTCGGGGAGCTGTGACGTAAAACCACCCCCGTTGCCACAATCCGGACACCTATGGAAAGGAGCCCTTCGGCCATGGAGAGCAGCAATTTTGCTTATTAGAGCACCTCCGCACGCTGTGTACTGCCCCTCGATCATCTTCGGCTTCACGTCAAAGGCCTTGAGCCACAGGCCTAAGTGAGGGTTAATGCGGAGGAAGGCCTACAAACGACAATAAATGACAAGATGTGAAGGAGGGAATCCGGGGCTAGGTCGTGAAAATCCAGCCCGTAATAGAACATAAGACCCCTAACAAAGGGATCTAGAGCGAGGCCTAGTCCTCGGAGGAAGTGGGAGACGAACACAACGCTCTCGTTGGGTTCAGGAGTAGGGATGACCTGCCCTCGGGCGGGCAGCCTATGCGAAATTTCGGCGGTCAGGTATCTGGCCTCCCTCAACTTCTTGATATCGTCCTCCATGACAGAGGAAGGCATCCACCGGCCTTGAAGGCTGGATCCGGACATGATTGAAGGTCCGAAGCACCTGACCTGGGCTTTGGGTGTTAGAACTCGAGGCGGGGGAAGGATTCGATTGAGCACGGGAGGGAAGAAGCAAAAGCCTTGTCCCTTTATAAAGAGGGTGAATATCAAGCATCCTCCTCATGGCCGTTTGGGACTTGCCTAAAATCTAGGAGTCCTAGGCACGGTTGGGTTACCCACGTCAGTATTGATGAGAATCCCGTAATAAGGGGAACACGATCTCTGCTTTGACAAGACGCGTCAAGAAACCACCTCGCGTTATGTGCGGGGCTGGTTAAAGAAAAATGGTTCGAATAATTACCGGGCCATGGCATAATGACATGCTGCCAAAACGTGTCAGCAGATTGGATTTGTGGAAATATTATTCTCTCTATGGTGGTATGTGGAACTTATTTTGCAGGGTCGGACACTATCCTTGTATTCAAACTCTTCTGTGGTGTATTCGGAGGAGGAACCCGCCTTGCAATGCCGAAGACAACACTGCACGCCGGACTCATCGTCATTGAAGCATGGTTCAGGGGCTACTGAGGGAGTCCTGGACTAGGGGGTCTTCGGACAGCCGGACTATATCCTTTGGCCGGACTGTTGGACTATGAAGATACAAGATTGAAGACTTCGTCCTGTGTCCGGATGGGACTCTACTTGGCGTGGAAGGCAAGCTAGGAAATACAGATATGTATATCTCCTCCTTTGTAACCGACCTTGTGTAACCCTAGCCCCCTCCGGTGTCTATATAAACCAGAGGGTTTTAGTCCGTAGGACAACAGACAATCATACCATAGGCTAGCTTCTAGGTTTAACCTCTCCGATCTCGTGGTAGATCAACTCTTGTACTACTCATATTATCAAGAATAATCAAGCAAGACGTAGGGTTTTACCTCCATCAAGAGGGCCCGAACCTGGGTAAAACATCGTGTCCCCTGCCTCCTGTTACCATCCGCCTTAGACGCACAGTTCGGGACCCCCTACCCGAGATCCACCGGTTTCGACACCGACAACCATCTATTCGGACGTGACAAACCTAATCACGCCCGGGCCGAATGTCGCAGACGGACTCCATCCGAGCTATGTCGCGATATGGCCCGATATAGAGGCGCCGCACACCCTCTTTGCTTCACTAATGAAGTAATGGGGCATGAATTCCCCGAAGGGTTTAAACCCGTGAACATCAAATCTTATGATGGAACAACAGACCCCACGGTATGGATTGAAGATTTTCTTCTCCATATTCATATGGCCCGCGGTGATGGCCTTCATGCCATCAAATACCTCTAGCTAAAACTCAAAGGGCTAGCTCGACACTGGTTAAACAGTCTGCCTGAAAACTCTATTGGCAGTTGGGAGGACTTGGAAGACGCCTTCCGCAACAACTTCCATGGTACATACGTACGACCTCCGGATGCGGACGACTTAAGTTACATAGTTCAACAACCCGAAGAGTCAGCTAGGAAATTTTGGACCAGGTTCTTAACTAAAAAGAACCAAATCATCGACTGTCCAGATGCCGAAGCCCTAGCGGCCTTTAAGCATAGCATTCGCGAGGAATGGCTAGCCCGTCACCTCGGCCAAGAAAAGCCGAAGTTCATGGCAGCCCTCACGGCACTCATTGTAACGCCCTCGATGCGGCTATATCTCCCACGTGTCGAAGCACGACTTAGAGGCATAACCGCATTGAAAGCAATGTTGCAAGTGAGGTAATCTTCACACAACCCATGTAATACATAAGGGAAAGAGATACATAGTTGGCTTACAGTCGCCACTTCACACAATACATGAATAAAGCATTACATCATACAGATACAATCAAGGTCCGACTACGGAACCAAAATAAAAGAAGAACCCCAAATGCGACACGGTCCCCGATCGACCCCAACTAGGCTCCACTACTGATCAACTAGAACGAAACAACACGAAGGACAAGATCTTCATCGAGCTCCTCCTGAGCTTGGTTGCGTCATCTGCACGGACTCATCGGCACCTACAAGCTAGTTTTGGAAGTATCTGTGAGCCACGGGGACTCAGCAATCTCGCACCCTCGCGATCAAGACTATTTAAGCTTATGGGTGAGATAAAGGTATGAGATGGAGCTGCAGCAAGTGACTAGCATATATGGTGGCTAAACATACGCAAAAGAGAGCGAGAAGAGAAGGCAAAGCACGATTGAGAAACTATGATCAAGAAGTGATCCTAGAACAACCTACGTCGAGCATAACTCCAACACCGTGGTCACTTCCCGGACTCCGCCAGAAAGAGACCATCACGGTTACACACGCGGTTGATGCATTTTAATTGAGTTAAGGTTCACGTTATCTACAACCGGACATTAACAAATTCCCATCTGCCCATAACCGTGGGCACGGCTTTCGAAAGTTCAAATCCCTGCAGGGGTGTCCCAACTTAGCCCATGACAAGCTCTCACGGTCAACGAAGGAATAGACCTCCTCCCGAGACATTCCGATCAGACTCGGTATCCCGGTTCTTCAAGACATCCTCGACAATGGTAAAACAAGTCCAGCAAAGCCGCCCGATGTGCCGACATCCTGATGGGAGCTGCACATATCTCGTTCTCAGGGCAACACCGGATAGGTCAAGCTACGAGTAAAACCAGCCCTCAAGTTTCCCCGAGGTGGCCCCGCAGGCTGCCCATTTTGGACCAACACTTAGACAAGCACTGGCCCGGGGGGGTTAAAATAAAGATGACCCTCGGGATGCGCGACTCCCAAGGGAAAAAGGCTAGGTGGCGAATGGTAAAACCAAGGTTGGGCCTTGCTGGAGGAGTTTTATTCAAAGCGAACTGTCAAAGGGTTCCCATTATAACCCAACCGCGTAAGGAACGCAAAATCCGGGAACATAACACCGATATGACGGAAACTAGGGCGGCAAGAGTGGAACAAAACACCAGGCATAAGGCCGAGCCTTCCACCCTTTACCAAGTATATAGATGCATTAATTAAATAAGATATATTGTGATATCCCAACAAGTAAACATGTTCCAACAAGGAACAACATCTCCATGTTCCAACAAGGAACAAACTTCAATCTTCACCTGCAACTAACAACGCTATAAGAGGGGCTGAGCAAAGCGGTAACATAGCCAATCAACGGTTTGCTAGGACAAGGTGGGTTAGAGGCTTGGCTCAACAATTCGGGAGGCATGATAAGTAAGTGGTAGGTATCGCAGCATAGGCATAGCAAAAGAGCGAGCAACTAATCAAGCAAAGATAGAAGTGATTTTGAGGGTATGATCATCTTGCCTGAGATCCCGCAAGGAAGAAGAACAAGTCCATGAAGAAGACAAACGGACGTAGGCGAACGGTTCCTCACAAACACAACGTTATCGGAACCAACCCAAAGAAGGAACACCAGAAAGAAGCAAACAACAAAGTAAACAACCATCACATAATCATGGCATGATGCACAATCAAGTATGATGCATGTCCGATTTAATTATGCATGGCATGGCAAAGTGCACAAGCAAAACTACAAGTTAAGTGGAGCTCAATATGCAATGAGTTGCATATTGACGAAACACCTCAACAATTATTTAGTTCTCTCCTGTTTGTGTACCCAACAATATTAAATGTTGATTAACATGGCAAGGGGTGAAGCACAACAAAACTACGTAAGTAGGCAAGTTTAAATGAGGCCGGAACAACAAACAACAAGTCTGGAAACTCCTCATGTGCATATTTTAGGTTTTGGTACTGTTCTGCCCTAAACATTATTTTAGAGTTGTTAAACATGCAAGATGAGTGCACCAAGTAAATCTAGGCATTTTTCTACGCCATTTACATATAAAGATTATTTAATTCAGAGCTACGGTTATTTAGTTATGAAATAAAGTATTTTAGCAAGTTATTTAAACAAATTTAAACAAACAACATTTTAAACATTTTAAACATGGATGAAAGTGGCATATTATGAAACTAGAAAAAATTCTAAGCAAGTTTCATATATTAAGTTTTTACATGTGATGCTTAGTTTGTGAGTTAAAACATGCATGAAGTTCAAGGGTGTTTCTGCAAAACTATTTTACTGGAATAAAAGATAAATTCGCAGAAACTGGGAAAAAATGTAGAAGCGGGCTGAATCTGGGACAAGCCCAACAGCAGGAAGAAAAAAAAGGTGGGGCGCTGGGTGGCCTCACCCATGGGCCTTGGCCCATCTTCAGAGCAGCCGGCATAGGGACAGCGGGGCTGGGCCTCCCAAGCCGATCGAAGCAGGGGGGCGCTGAGTCTGTGCGTTGCGGTCAACGGGCGCCGCGCACGTTCTCATCGCATGGTCGAAGCAGAAGGGGCCGGGGCGAAGCAAAACAACGCGGCAGGCGCCGGTGACTGGGATCGGAACTCCGGTGAGCGGGACGAAGGGGCGAATCCGGGTGCTGGATGGCGTTGAAGGCCGACGGAGGGGAGTCCAGGCGGGGTCGAGGCAGAGGCGGCGTCCTCTGTCTGGACTGCTGCCGTTCGACGCAGCGGAAGCAGAGGAGCGGTGACGGTGGGCTATCGACGGGAACGGGGCTGGAGAAGGTCATGGGGGTCGGGAAAAAGGCGCGGCGGCGGTGATCCCCTCCAGATCCGGCGCGGCTTGGGGCTTGGCAAGCTCGCACGAGGTCGGAACTAGAGAACGACGACTCCTGTCCATGGCGTCGGGGCAGAGCTCCTTTGGGTTCCTGTGGAAGCAAGAGGAGAGAGAGGGGGGATTAGAGCAGAGGAGGGAGGAGAAGGCAGGAAAAAAGAAGAAGGGCGCAGGTGAGGGCGATGGCCTGGCCATGGTCGTCGGCGCGATGAGGTCTTGGGCGCGAGGGGACTGGCGAGCGGCGCTGGTTGGTTGCGTACAGAAAAAGAGAGGTGGGTTGGATGGATCCCGAGGGAGAAGGGACAAGAGTGGCGGCGGCGCTAGGAATTAGGGAGTATAGGACAGCTCTCCTCAATTTTAGGGTTGGTCTGATTATATAGCAGACGGAAGGGGTTTTTAGGTGCGTCTGATTGTCATCGAACGGCTCCGGGTCAAATGGGTAGTCAAAAGAAGAAACGAAAGAAGTATCGTGGTATTTCAGGGTTGATCCGGACTCAACTATTACGACTGAGCGGGCCGGGTTAGGGGGTATCTAGTCCCTCCGATTAAAATCGGACGTCACGAAAATATATATATATATATATATATATATATATATATATTAGGAAGTCCAATTAACAAAACGGAGACGTTTTGTAGATGTTTAGGGATGATCCGGACACGACGGTAGCGATAGTCCAGGTCGGGTCCGGGACAGCTTTTGGGCGCGCGAGGGGGTCGATGCACCGTGCAAAGAGGGTTTGATGGACAAGGTCAAGTGTGTGGTTGGACTGCGAAGAAAAAAGGAAAGCAACCCGGCAACCGTTTCCGGAGTCCGAAAACGTCCGACGTTAGACCAGCTATATTGTCGCTATGGTTAACCGTTGGGGCATCAAACGATCTCTGAATGCGATGAAACTTGGCGGGCGACCTACTAACACTAAAACAACACCGCATGCCAACTTTCACCCCAATCCAAGAACATTTTCCGGCCACTTATAAAATAATATTTCAGAGGTGCCGCGGGCGCGTGCAAGAGTGTCTGGGCTCAGAACGGACAACGGACGGAACTTGGGAACCCAGCCGGATGCAAGTTTTGAAAACATGATGATGCAATGCACATGATGACATGACAAGATGCAACACGCAAGCAAATGACATGGCAACAATAGCGAATAACAGGAAGACCCCTGGCACATCGGTCCGGGGCGTTACACTCATGACCTGTTTTTGCGCGGGCGAGATAGCTGGCTAGCCCGTAGCAAAAGCACTGCAAGCGAGGCTGGCACCTCTGAGACCAAAAACAGCAACGGCAAGCCCCAACGCAACAGGCACAAGCATCGAAGCAACGGTGACAATACCGACGACACGGCGGTCAACACCGGATTGAGTGGCTCCAAGTCCGTCCAACGGAAGAAGCCATATAAAAGAAACAATCAGGGCTCATCCAGCTTGGACCGCATACTCGGTCGTCCATGCCACATCCATGGCACCCCAGACAAAGCAGCCAATCATACCAACAGAGACTGCTGGGTTTTTAAACAGGCCGACAAATTAAATGCCGAGAACAAGGAGAAGGGGTTGCAAAGCAAGGACGATGACGAGGAGTCCCGTTCGCCGAACACAGGGGGACAGAAGAAGTCCCCCCAAGTTAAAGCAGTGAACATGATATACGCTACCCATATCCCCAAGAGGGAGCGCAAATGCGTGCTCAGGGACGTCTACGTGATGGAGCCAGTCACCCCAAAGTTCAACCCATGGTCTTCCTGCCCAATCACTTTCGATCGCAGGGACCATCCGACTAGTATCCGTCATGGCGGTTCAGCCGCACTGGTCCTTCACCCAATCATTGATGGATTCCATCTCACGCGAGTCCTCATGGATGGTGGCAGCAGCCTGAACCTGCTCTATCAGGATACAGTGCGCAAAATGGGCATTAATCCCTCAAGGATGAAGCCCACAAAGACTACCTTTAAAGGAGTCATACCATGTGTAGAGGCCCGCTGTATGGGCACAATCACACTAGAGGTTGTCTTCCGATCCCCGGACAACTTCCGAAGCGAAGAGTTGATCTTCGAAATCGTCCCCTTCTGCAATGGCTATCACGCACTGCTTGGATGAACCACATTTTCTCGATTCAACGCGGTGCCACACTATGCTTATCTCAACCTCAAGATGACCGGACCACGCGGTGTCATAACAGTCAATGGAAACACGGAACGCTCCCTCCGTACCGAGGAGCACACCGCCGCTTTATGATAATCCCCAAGTGCAAGGAATCATCGTAGCAATTTCCAAAGGTGGAAGTGATAAGTATGGAGTGTCGAACCCACAAGGAGCTAAAGGTAAGATCAATATTCTCTCAAGCCCTATCTGCCACTGATACGACTCTACATACACCGAACATTTGCTTCCAACTAGAAACGAGAAATAAAACTATGTTGTGGGTATGAAGTGGATAACTTTATATGATATCAGAGAGCTAAAATATGAAAGTAGGTGCTGTTATCAAGAAGTTAGAATATATTACTAAATATTATAAATAGTGAGTGTGGAATAATGGTGGATTGATGTGTGGAATTGTCCTAGGCAATCATTAACAAGACCGGTAATCACTATTGCAGTTTCATATGAGGGAGAGGCATAAGCTAACATACTTTCTCTATGCACTTATGATTGGAACTCTAGCAAGCATCCGCAACTACTAAAGATCATTAAGGTAAAACCCAACCATAGCATTAAAACATCAAGTCCTCTTTATTCCCATACGCAACAACCCCCTTACTCGGGTTTGTGTTTCAGTCACTCACCAATCCATTATAAGCGAATCATGAACGTATTGCAACACCCTACAACAGGAACCCCTCACGCTTGCGCGACACGGAGGGCACCATAGGACAGCACCAAAGTAGAACATACAACTCATACCAATCTAGATCATCAATCAACCCAAAGACAAAAGATATCTACTCAAAACATCATAGGATGGCAACACATCATTGGATCATAATATGTGGCATAAAGCACCATGTTCAAGTAGGGATTACAGCAGGGTGCGGGAGTGTGGACCGCGTAAAAGAGATGAGGATGCTGATGATGATGGTGATGTTGATGAAGACGATCACCGCGGTGATGATTCCCCTCTCGATGGCACTCCGGTGCCACCAAGAGAGAGGAGGAGAGGTTCTCCCCCTTGTGCTTCCTCCTCCATGGCCTCCCCCTAGATGGGGAGAGGTTCTCCCTCTGGTCCTTGGCCTTCATGGTGATGATGGCCCCTTCGAGATCCTCCTCCATGCCCTCCGGTGATGATGGCCCTCTCCGGAGGGTGCCGGAGAGGGCCTGGATTGGTTTTCGATTGCTACAAAGGCTTCGGGCGGCGGAACTCCCGATCTAGGTTAATTTTCCGAGGTTTATGTATTCATAGGAATTTTTGGCGTCGGTCTCACGTCAAGGAGGTGCCCGAGGCGTCCACGAGTCAGGCCCACGCGCCTGGGGGGGGGCGCCCCCCACCCTCGTGGACGCCCCGGGACTCTCCTGGCCCAACTATTTTACTCCGGGGTCTTCTTTTGGTCCGTAAACAATCTTCAAAAATTGGCACGTCAATTGGACTCCGTTTGATATTCTTTTTCTGTAAAACTCAAAAACAAGGGAAAAACAGAAACTGGCACTAGGCACTAGGTTAATAGGTTAGTCCCAAAAATAATATAAAATAGCATATAAATGCATATAAAACATCCAAGGTTGATAATATAATAGCATGAATACTTCATAAATTATAGATACGTTGGAGACGTATCAGCATCCCCAAGCTTAATTCCTGCTCGTCCTCGAGTAGGTAAATGATAAAAGAAATAATTTATGAAGTATGAATGCTAGCAAGTGCATAAGTTTCATCAATGATAGTTCCAATCACTTTTTCTAGCATCATTATATATCATAACAGTAGCTCATTTTCATGAAACTTTTCATGATCAATTAACAAGCTATTCACATGTTAAAGTATAGATCATAAACTCTCTTGAAACCAACAAACTATATTCTCAGTCATCAAACAATTGCATGTCATCTTATTTTCAGGAAGGGTCTATGTCAGAGCTTTGATTTAGCAAACTCCACATACTCAACTATCATTTAGTCTTTCACAATTGCTAACACTCACGTGATATTTATGGGTTCAAAGTTTTAATCGGACACAGAGAAAGATAGGGGCTTATAGATTCGCCTCCCAACTTTTACCTGAAGGGTAATGTCAACAATAATAGTTCATGATAACTTACATCCAATTGGATATATATATCATGATCTTTGCAACACAATGTGCTTGCTAAAGGATAAAATGTAAAAAGGAAATATGAAGATCACCATGACTCTTGCATAAGGTAGAAGAGAAAAGTAAAAGATAGGCCCTTCGCAGAGGGAAGCAGAGGTTGTCATGCGCTTTTATGGTTGGATGCACAAAATCTTAATGCAAAAGAACGTCACTTTATATTGCCACTTGTGATATGGACCTTTATTATGCAATCCGTCGCTTTTATTTATTCCACATCACAAGATCGTATAAAGCTTATTTTCTCCACATTAATAGATCATACATATTTAGAGGGCAATTTTTATTGCATGCACCGATGACAACTTACTTGAAGGATCTTACTCAATCCATAGGTAGGTATGGTGGACTCTCATGTCAAAACTGGTTTAAGGAATGTTTGGAAGCACAAGTAGTATCTCTACTTGGTGCAAATAATTTGGCTAGCATGAGGGGGAAAAGCAAGCTCAACATGTTGGATGATCCAAGACAATATACTTTATTTCGGATATAAGAATACATAACCCATTACGTTGTCTTCCTTGTCCGACATCAACCTTTTAGAATGTCATATTTTAATGAGTGCTCACAATTACAAAAGATGTCCAAGATAGTATATTTATATGTGAAATCTCTCTTCCTTCAATATTCTTTCGTGAATTGTTCAAGTGACCAATTCTACGTTTGCTAACTTTCAATAAGTTTACTACCTATACTTATTCTATGTGAAGTCATTACTCCCCATGGTATAAGCATATGAAACATATATAAATTAAGATTTATGATATTCAATTATTCAACCATTTACTCATAGGATATACGCGAAGCACGTGAGTAAATGACAAACTACTCCAAAAGATAATAGTGAAGGACACTGAGTAGTCAAATAATTAACTAGCCATGGGAGGATTCTTTTTCATTTAATAATTCAGATCCAATGATTTTATTCAAACATCAAGTAAAATTGAAAATATGCTCCAAGCAAAACACCTATCATGTGACGAATAAAAATATAGCTCCGAGTAAGGTATACCGATAGTTTTGAAGACGAAAGAGGGGATGCCTTCCGGGGCATCCCCAAGCTTAGGTGCTTGAGTCTTCCTTGAATATTACCTTGGGGTGCCTCGGGCATCCCCAAGCTTAGGGTCTTTCCACTCCTTATTCTCCTCATATCGATATCTCACCCAAAGCTTGAAACCTTCAATCACACAAAACTTAACGGAACTTCGTGAGATAGGTTAGTATGATAAAGAGTAAACCATTCACTTTGGTACTGTCAAAGACAAGGTTCATAATTGTTTTCACACAATTCCTACTATACCATATCATTTCTACAATTTATATTGAGAAATATAAGTCATAGAAACTAGAAAACAAGCAAACTATGCAATGAAAACAGAATCTGTCAGAAACATAACAGTCTGTAATGATCTGAACACTAACCATACTTATGCTACTCAAAAAATCATGAAATAAATTGTTAGACGTGAGGAATTTGTCTATTAATCTTCTGCAAAAAGAATCAGCACCAAAGCACTATTCTGTAAAAAATGGCAGCTAATCTCGTGAGCGCAAAGTTTCTGTTTTTTACAGCAGGATCACATTAACTTTCACCCAAGTCTTCCCAAAGGTCTTACTTGGCACTTTATTGAAACAAAAGCTATAAAAAATGATTAATACAGTAGCTTAATCATGTTAACACACAAAAACAGTAAGGGTAAATATTGGGTTGTCTCCCAACAAGCGCTTTTCTTTAATGCCTTTTAGCTAGGCATGATGATTTCAATGATGCTCACATAAAAGATAAGAATTGAAACATAAAGAGAGCATCATGAAGAATATGACTAGCAAATTTAAATCTAACCCACTTCCTATGCCTAGGGATTTTGTGGGTACACAACTTATGGGAACAAGAATCAACTAGCATAGGAAGGAAAAACAAGGATAACTTCAAAACTTTAAGCACATAGAGAGGAAACTTGAGTATCCTTAGAATATTTACTTGGGGTGCCTTGGGAATCCCCAAGATTGAGCTCTTGCCTCTCTTTATTCTTCTCACATCGGTAACTCCTCGTTCTTCGAACACTTCATCCACAAAAAACTTTAACAAAAACTTTGTGAGATCCGTTAGTATAATAAAGCAAATTACTACCTTTAAGTACTGTTGAAAACTCATTCCAATTTCATATTAGAACTATATCTACTGTATTCCAACTTCACCATGGTTCATACCCCCCGATACTACCCATAGATTCATCAAAATAAGCAAACAACACACGAAAAACAGAATCTGTCTAAAACAGGACAGTCTGTAGAAATCTGAAGGTTTAGTAAACTTATGTAACTCCAAAAATTATGAAATAAATTTTAAAATTTGAACAATTTATACATAAGTAATTTTCAAAAAATTTCAGACCCATTTGACTTTCCAGTAAAAAATGTGAAATCACGCGCTACAGCCAAAGTTTCTGTTTTTGTACTGCACATAGTAAACAAGCAATCTAATCATTCCAAAACCAAAGCTTGGCACATTATTTTTATAATACAATGGATATATATAATGGGATAATTATTTACAGAGAAACTTGCATGAAAAATTCTACATTGTTTCCGTGAGCATGAACACAAGTGCTCAAGGTCGACCCTCACTTCTTCAATGCATAACTTTCCAATCACTTCTCTTTTTGAAAAACTTTTTTAGGCATGAGAGACAAGTAATTTTTTTTGTATTTTCATTCTTTCAATTTTTTTGTATGTTTCACCCACAACTAAACAGGAACAAAAAGGAAAAACAAATTCTACTTAGTGAAGAAAGCAAACAAGCACACACGAGAATATCAACCCCACGCTATTGCTCCCCGGCAACGGCGCCAGAAAAGAGCTTGATAATCCCCAAGTGCAAGGAATCATCGTAGCAATTTCCAAAGGTGGAAGTGATAAGTATGGAGTATCGAACCCACAAGGAGCTAAAGGTAAGATCAATATTCTCTCAAGCCCTATCTACCACTGATACGACTCTACGTACACCGAACGCTTGCTTCCAACTAGAAATGAGAAATAAAACTATGTTGTGGGTATGAAGTGGATAACTTTGTATTATATCGGAGAGCTAAAATATGAAAGTAGGTGATGTTATCATGAAGTTAGAATATATTGCTAAATATTATAAATAGCGAGTGTGGAATAATGGTGGATCGGTGTGCAGAATTGTCCTAGGCAATCCTTAACAAGACCGGTGATACGTCTCCAACGTATCTATAATTTTTGATTGCTCCATGCTATATATCTTATGTTTGGACATTATTGGGATTTATTATTCACTTTTATATTATTTTTGGGACTAACCTATTAACCGGAGGCCCACCCCAGAATTGCTATTTTTTTTGCCTATTTCAGAGTTTCGCAGAAAAAGAATATCAAACGGAGTCCAAACAGAATGAAACCTTCGGGAATATGATTTTCGGAACGAACACGATCCAGGAGACTTGGACCCTACGTCAAGCAACCAACAGGGAAGCCACGAGGTAGGGGGGAGCGCCTACCCCCAGGCGCGCCCTCCACTCTCGTGCCCCCCTGTTGCTCCACCGACGTACCCCTTCCTCCTATATATACCTACGTACCCCCAAACGATCAGAGACGGAGCCAAAACCCTAATTCCAACGCCACAACTTTCTGTATCCACGAGATCCCGTCTTGGGGCCTATTCCAGAGCTCCACCGGAGGGAGCATCGATCACGGAGGGCTTCTACTTCAACACCATAGCCTCTCCGATGATGTGTGAGTAGTTTACCTCAGACCTTCGGTTCCATAGTTATTAGCTAGATGGCTTCCTCTCTCTTTTTGGATCTCAATACAATGTTCTCCCCCCCTCTCGTGGAGATCTATTCGATGTAATCTTCTTTTGCGGTGTGTTTGTTGAGACCGATGAATTGTGCGTTTATGATCAAGTTTATCTATGAACAATATTTGGATTTTCTGAATTCTTTTATGTATGATTGGTTATCTTTGCAAGTCTCTTCGAATTATCAGTTTGGTTTGGTATACTAGATTGATCTTTCTTGCAATGGGAGAAGTTCTTAGCTTTGGGTTCAATCTTGTGGTGTCCTTTCCTAGTGACAGTAGGGGCAGCAAGGCACGTATTGTATTGTTGCCATCGAGGATAACAAGATGGTTTTTTATCATATTGCATGAATTTATCCCCCTACATCATGTAATCTTGCTTAAAGCGTTACTCTATTCTTATGAACTTAATACTCTAGATGCATGCTGGATAGCGGTCGATGTGTGGAGTAATAGTAGTAGATTCAGGTAGGAGTCGGTCTGCTTGTCTCGGACGTGATGCCTATATACATGATCATACCTAGATATTCTCATAACTATGCTCAATTCTGTCAATTGCTCAACAGTAATTTGTTCACCCACCGTAAAATACTTATGCTCTCGAGAGAAGCCACTAGTGAAACCTATGGCCCCCGGGTCTATCTTCCATCATATTAATCTTCCAACACTTAGTTATTTTCATTGCCTTTTATTTTACTTTGCATCTTTATCATAAAAATACCAAAAATATTATCTTATCATATCTATCAGATATCACTCTCGTAAGTGACCGTGTTGGGATTAACAACCCTTTATCGTGTTGGTTGCGAGGATTTATTTGTTTTGTGTAGGTGCGAGGGACTCGCGCGTAGCCTCCTACTGGATTGATACCTGGGTTCTCAAAAACCGAGGGAAATACTTACACTACTTTGCTGCATCACCGTTTCCTCTTCAAGGGGAAACCAACGCAGTGCTCAAGAGGTAGCAAGAAGGATTCCTGGCGCCATTGCCGGGGAGGTCTACAAAAAAGTCAACAGACCAAGTACCCATCACAAATCCTTATCTCCCGCATTACATTATTTGCCATTTGCCTCTCGTTTTCCTCTCCCCCACTTCACCCTTGCCGTTTTATTCGCCCTCTCTCTCTCTATCCTCCCTCTCTTTCTCTATTTGCCCATTCCTCGTTTGCTTGTGTGTTGGATTGCTTGCTTGTCACGATGGCTCAATATAACACTAAATTGTGTGACTTTACCAATACCAACAACAATGATTTTATTAGCACTCCAATTGCTCCTCTTACCGATGTTGAATCTTGTGAAATTAATGCTGCCTTGCTGAATCTTGTCATGAAAGATCCGATTTCCGGCCTTCCTAGTGAAGATGCTGCTACCCATCTAAATAGCTTCGTTGATTTGTGTGATATGCAAAAGGAGAAAGATGTGGACAATGATATTGTTAAATTGAAGCTATTTCCTTTTTCGCTTAGAGATCGTGCTAAAGCTTGGTTTTTGTCTTTGCCTAAAAATAGTATTGATTCTTGGAATAAGTGCAAAGATGCTTTTATCTCTAAGTATTTTCCTCCCGCTAAGATCATCTCTCTTAGAAACGATATTATGAATTTTAAGCAACTTGACCATGAACATGTTGCACAAGCTTGGGAGAGGATGAAATTAATGATACGTAATTGCCCAACACATGGTTTGAATTTGTGGATGATTATACAAAATTTTTTATGCCGGGTTGAATTTTTCTTCTAGAAATCTTTTAGATTCGGTCGGGGGAGGCACTTTTATGGAAATCACTTTAGGAGAAGCTACTAAACTCCTAGATAATATTATGGATAATTATTCTCAATGGCACACTGAAAGATCTACTAATAAAAAAGTGCATGCAGTAGAAGAAATTAATGTTTTGAGTGGAAAATTGGACGAACTTATGAAATTATTTGCAACTAAGAGTGTTTCTTCTGATCCTAATGATATGCCTTTGTCTAGTTTGATTGAGAATAATAATGAATCTATGGATGTGAATTTTGTTGGTAGGAATAATTTTGGTAACAACGCGTATAGAGGAAACTTTAATCCTAGGCCTTATCCCAGTAATTCCTCTAATAATTATGGTAATTCCTACGACAATTCTTATGGAAATTTTAATAAGATGCCCTCTGAATTTGAGACTAGTGTTAAGGAATTTATGAATTCACAAAAGAATTTCAATGCTTTGCTTGAAGAGAAATTGCTTAAAGTTGATGATTTGGCTAGGAACGTTGATAGAATTTCTCTTGATGTTGATTATTGAAAACTTAGATCTATTCCTCCTAAGCATGATATCAATGAGTCTCTCAAAGCCATGAGAATTTCCATTGATGAGTGCAAAGAAAGAACCACTAGGATGCGTGCTAAGAAAGATTCCTTTATAAGAGCGTGTTCTTCTAGTTTACATGATAATAAAGATGAAGACCTAAAAGTTATTGATGTGTCCCCTATTAAATCTTAGTTTTGCAATATGAATCTTGATAATTATGGGACTGAATATGATCCACCTTTACTTAGAAGGCATTCCAAAAATTCAGAGTTTTTAGATCTTGATGCTAAATTTGATAAAAGTGGGATTGAAGAGATCAAAACTCTAGATGTTAATGAACCTACTATTTTGGATTTCAAGGAATTTAATTATGATATCTGCTCTTTGATAGATTGTATTTCCTTGTTGCAATCCGTGTTAAATTCTCCTCATGCTCATAGCCAAAATAAAGCTTTTACCAAACATATCGTTGATGCTTCGATGCAATCTTATGAAGAAAAACTTGAGTTGGAAGTTTCTATCCCTAGAAAACTTTATGATGAGTGGGAACCAACTATTAAAATTGAAATTAAAGATCATGAATGCTATGCTTTGTGTGATTTGGGTGCTAGTGTTTCCACGATTCCAAAGACTTTGTGTGATCTGTTAGGTTTCCGTGATTTTGATGATTGCTCTTTAAACTTGCACCTTGCGGATTCCACTATTAAGAAACCTATGGGAAGAATTAATGATGTTCTTATTGTTGCAAATAGGAACTATGTGCCCGTAGATTTTATTGTTCTTGACATAGATTGCAATCCTTCATGTCCTATTATTCTTGGTAGACCTTTCCTTAGAACGATTGGTGCAATTATTGATATGAAGGAAGGAAATATTAGATTCCAATTTCCGTTAAGGAAAGGCATGGAACACTTTCCTAGAAAGAAAATTAAATTACCTTATGAATCTATTATGAGAGCCACTTATGGATTGCCTACCAAAGATGGCAATACCTAGATCTATCCTTGCTTTTTATGCCTAGCTAGGGGCGTTAAACGATAGCGCTTGTTGGGAGGCAACCTAATTTTATTTTTATTCCTTGATTTTTGCTCCTTTTTAGTAATAAATAATTTATCTAGCCTCTGTTTTGGTTGTGGTTTTTGTGTTTGTTTTGTGCCAAGTAGAACCGTTGGGAAGACTTGGGGAAAGTCTTGTTAATCTTGCTGTAAAAAGCAGAAACTTTAGCGCTCACGAGAACTGCTGCCATTTTTATTTGGAAAGTGCTATTTAGTTAATTCTTTTTGAATATGATTAATAAATAAATTCCTCACGTCCAGAAGTTTATTTTAGAATTTTTGGGGTTCCAGATCTTGCTCTAGCTACAGATTACTAGAGACTGTTCTGTTTTTGACAGATTCTGTTTTTCGTGTGTTGTTTGCTTATTTTGATGAATCTATGGCTAATAATAGTTTATAAACCATAGAGAAGTTGGAATACAGTAGGTTTAACACCAATATAAATAAATAATGAGTTCATTACAGTACCTTTAAGTGGTGTTTTGTTTTCTTTCGCTAACGGAGCTCACGAGATTTTCTACTTTAAGTTTGGTGTTGTGAAGTCTTCAAGTTTTGGGTAAGGATTTGATGGATTATGGAACAAGGAGTGGCATGAGACTAAGATTGGGGATGCCCATGGCACCCCCAAGATAATCTAAGGACACCAAAAAGCAAAAGCTTGGGGATGCCCCGGAACGCACCCCCTCTTTCGTCTACTTCCATCGGTAACTTTACTTGGAGCTATATTTTTATTCACCACATGATATGTGTTTTTGCTTGGAACGTCTTATATGATTTGAGTCTTTGATTTTTAGTTTACCACAATCATATTTTCTGTACACACCTTTTGAGAGAGACACACATGATTCAGAAATTATTAGAATACTCTATGTGCTTCACTTATATCTTTTGAGTTATATAGTTTTGCTGTAGTACTTCACTTATATATTTTAGAGCACGGTGGTGGATTTGTTTTATAGAAACTATTGATCTCTCATGCTTCACTTAGATTATTTTGAGATTCTTAAATAGCATGGTAATTTTCTTAAATAATCCCAATATGCTAGGTATTCAAGATTAGTAAAAACTTTCTTATGAGTGTTTTGAATACTAAGAGAAGTTTGATGCTTGATGATTGTTTTGAGATATGGAGGTAGTGATATTAAAGTTGTGCTAGATGAGTAGTTGTGAATTTGAGAAATACTTGTGTTGAAGTTTGCAAGTCCCGTAGCATGCACGTATGGTAAACGTTATGTAACAAATTTGAAACATGAGGTGTTCTTTGATTGTCCTCCTAATGAGTGGCGGTCGGGGATGAGCGATGGTCTTTTCCTAGCAATCTATCCCCCTAGGAGCATGCACATAGTGCTTGGTTTTTGATTACTTGTAGATTTTTGCAATAAGTATGTGAGTTCTTTATGACTAATGTTGAGTCCATGGATTATACGCGCTCTCACCTTTCGATCATTGCTAGCCTCTTCGGTACCGTGCATTGCCCTTTCTCACGTTGAGAGTTGGTGCAAACTTCGCCGGTGCATCCAAACCCCGTGATATGATACGCTCTTTCACACATAAACCTCCTTATATCTTCCTCAAAATAGCCACCATACCTACCTATTATGGCATTTCCATAGCCATTCCGAGATATATTGCCATGCAACTTTCCACCATCCCGTTTATCATGACACGTTCATCATTGTCATATTGTTTAGCATGATCATGTAGTTGACATAGTATTTGTGGCAAAGACACCGTTCATAATTCTTTCATACATGTCACTCTTGGTTCATTGCATATCTCGGTACACCGCCGGAGGCATTCATATAGAGTCATACCTTGTTCTAGTATCAAGTTGTAATCATTGAGTTCTAAATAAATAGAAGTGTGATGATCATCATTTAATAGAGCATTGTCCCAATAAAAAAGAGAAAGGCCAAAAAAAAGAAGGCCCAAAATAAATGAAAAGGGACAATGCTACTGTCCTTTTTTCCACACTTGTGCTTCAAAGTAGCACCATGATCTTCATGATAGAGAGTCTCTTGTTTTGTCACTTTCATATACTAGTGGGAATGTTTCATTATAGAACTTGGCTTGTATATTCCAACAATGGGCCTCCTCAAGTGCCCTAGGTCTTCGTGAGCAAGCAAGTTGGATGCACACCCACTAGTTTCTTTTGTTGAGCTTTCATATTTATAGCTCTAGTGCATCCGTTGCATGGCAATCCCTACTCCTTGCATTAACATCAATCGATGGGCATCTCCATAGCGCATTGATTAGCCCCGTTGATGTGAGACTTTCTCCTTTTTTGTCTTCTCCACATAACCCCCATCATTATACTCTAATCCACCCATAGTGCTATATGCATGGCTCACGCTCATGTATTGCGTGAAAGTTTATAAAGTTTGAGATTACTAAAGTATGAAACAATTGCTTGGCTTGTCATCGGGGTTGTGCATGATGAGAGCATTCTTGTGTGACGAAAATGGAGCATGACTAAACTATATGATTTTGTAGGGATGAACTTTCTTTAGCCATGTTATTTTGAGAAGACATAATTGCTTAGTTAGTATGCTTGAAGTATTATTATTTATATGTCAATATTAAACTTTTATCTTGAATCTTTCGGATCTGAATATTCATGCCACAATTAAGAAGAATTACATTGAAATTATGCCTAATAGAATTCCACATCAAAAATTCTGTTTTTATCATTTACCTACTCGAGGACGAGCAGGAATTAAGCTTGGGGATGCTTGATACGTCTCCAACGTATCTATAATTTTTGATTGCTCCATGCTATATTATCTTCTGTTTTGGACATTATTGGGCTTTATTATTCACTTTTATATTATTTTTGGGACTAACCTATTAACCGGAGGCCCAGCCTAGAATTGCTGTTTTTTGCCTATTTCAGAATTTCGCAGAAAAAGAATATCAAACGGAGTCCAAACGGAATGAAACCTTCGGGAACGTGATTTTTGGAACGAACATGATCCAGGAGACTTGGACCCTATGTTAAGCAACCAACAGGGAAGCCACGAGGTAGGGGGGTGTGCCTACCCCCCAGGCGCGCCCTCCACCCTCATGGGCGCCCTGTTGCTCCACCGAAGTACTCCTTCCTCCTATATATACCTACGTACCCCTAAACGATCCGAGATGGAGCCAAAACCTTCATTCCACCACCGTAACTTTCTGTATCCACAAGATCCCAACTTGGGGCCTATTCCGGAGCTCCGCCGGAGGGGGCATCGATCATGGAGGGCTTCTACATCAACACCATAGCCTCTCCGATGATGTGTGAGTAGTTTACCTCAGACCTTCGGGTCCATAGTTATTAGCTAGATGGCTTCTTCTCTCTTTTTGGATCTCAATACAATGTTCTCCCCTCTCTCGTGGAGATCTATTCGATGTAATGTTGTTTTGCGGTGTGTTTGTTTAGACCGATGAATTGTGAGTTTATGATCAAGTTTATCTATGAACAATATTTGGATTTTCTGAATTCTTTTATGTATGATTGGTTATCTTTGCAAGTCTCTTCGAATTATCAGTTTGGTTTGGCCTACTAGATTGATCTTTCTTGCAATGGGAGAAGTGCTTAGCTTTGGGTTCAATCTTGCGGTGTCCTTTCCCAGTGACAGTAGGGGCAGCAAGGCATGTATTGTATTGTTGCCATCGAGGATAACAAGATGGTGTTTTACCATATTGCATGAATTTATCCCTCTACATCATGTCATCTTGCTTAAAGCGTTACTCTGTTCTTATGAACTTAATACTCTAGATGCATGCTGGATAGCGGTCGATGTGTGGAGTAATAGTAGTAGATGCAGGCAGGAGTTGGTCTACTTGTCTCGGACGTGATGCCTATATACATGATCATACCTAGATATTCTCATAACTATGCTCAATTCTGTCAATTGCTCAACAGTAATTTGTTCACCCACCGTAAAATACTTATGCTCTTGAGAGAAGCCACTAGTCAAACCTATGGCCCCCGGGTCTATCTTCCATCATATTAATCTTCCAACACTTAGTTATTTTCATTGCCTTTTATTTTACTTTACATCTTTATCATAAAAATACCAAAAATATTATCTTATCATATCTATCAGATCTCTCTCTCGTAAGTGACCGTGTAGGGATTGACAACCCCTTATCGCGTTGGTTGCGAGGATTTATTTGTTTTGTGTAGGTGCGAGGGACTCGCGCGTAGCCTCCTACTGGATTGATACCTTGGTTCTGAAAAACTGAGGGAAATACTTACGCTACTTTGCAGCATCACCCTTTCCTCTTCAAGGGAAAACCAACGCAGTGCTCAAGAGGTAGCAATCGGTAATCACTATTGCAGTTTCAGATGGGGGAGAGGCATAAGCTAACATACTTTCTCTACTTGGATCATATGCACTTATGATTGGAACTCTAGCAAGCATCCCCAACTACTAAAGATCATTAAGGTAAAACCCAACCATAGCATTAAAGCATCAAGTCCTCTTTATTCCCATATGCAACAACCCCTTACTCGGGTTTGTGTTTCAGTCACTCACCAACCCACTATAAGCGAATCATGAACGTATTGCAACACCCTGCAGCGGGAACCCCTCACGCTTGCACGACACGGAGGGCACCATAGGACAGCACCAAAGTAAAACATACAACTCATACCAATCTAGATCATCAATCAACCCAAAGACAAAAGATATCTACTCAAAACATCATAGGATGGCAACACATCATTGGATCATAATATGTGGCATAAAGCACCATGTTCAAGTAGGGATTACAGCGGGGTGCGGGAGAGTGGACCGCATAAAAGAGATGAGGATGGTGATGATGATGGTGATGTTGATGAAGATGATCACCGCGGCGATGATTCCCCTCTCGATGGCACTCCGGTGCCACCAAGAGAGAGGAGGAGAGGTTCTCCCCCCTGTGCTTCCTCCTCCATGGACCCCCCTAGATGGGGAGAGGTTCTCCCTCTGGTCCTTGGCCTTCATGGTGATGATGGCCCCTCCGGGATCCTCCTCCATGCCGTTCGGTGATGATGG
The DNA here is from genome assembly GCF_003073215.2 of Triticum urartu. Lineage (NCBI taxonomy): Eukaryota > Viridiplantae > Streptophyta > Magnoliopsida > Poales > Poaceae > Triticum > Triticum urartu. Next base: position 516,166,000 of record NC_053023.1, read on the forward strand.
CCCCCTTCGGCAGGGTACCAGAGAGGTCCTAGATTGGTTTTCAGTGGCTACAGAGGCTTCTGGCGGCGGAACTCCTGATCTAGGTTAATTTTTCCGAGGTTTCTGTATTTATAGGAAATTTTGGCGTCGATCTCACGTCAAGGAGGTGCCTGAGGCATCCACAAGGCAGGCCCACGCGCCTGGGGGCGGGGGGGGGGGTGCCACCCACCCTCGTGGACGCCCCGGGTCTCTCCTGGCCCAACTCTTTTACTCCGGGGTCTTCTTTTGGTCCATAAAAAACGTCAAAAATTGGCATGTCAATTGGACTTCGTTTGATATATTTTTTCTGTAAAACTCAAAAACAAGGGAAAAACAGAAACTGACACTGGGCACTAGGTTAATAGGTTAGTCCCAAAAATCATATAAAATAGCATATAAATGCATATGAAACATCCAAGGTTGATAATATAATAGCATGAATACTTCATAAATTATAGATACGTTGGAGACGTATCACTTTAGCAGCAGAAGTACAGAGCGGCCTCTTCAAGTAGAACCTCAATTCGGCGCCGAGCTCCCGGGCACCGTCAAACGAGTCCGGACTACTCCGCAGCAGGACAGCCCAGCTCGTCAAGAGCTCGACTAGCAATTCGGCCTCCGTCCCAGCCCCTACCAAGTGGCGGCATCCGTACCGCACGTACATAACTACGCACTCGAAATACCCTGGGCATAGACGAAGGCATAACTAGAGCGTGTTCCATAATACGGCTCGACCTCCCCTGGACAAACATACTTTCACTTTTTCTTTTCTTTTTTTCCTTTTCAGGTTTCTTTTCCACAGGCCCTTCCCGACGGCCTGATCACAGGTCCTTTCGAAAGGATAGATACACCAAGACGTCACAAGATACTGACGTATAAGGGAATTTCTAGGTGGTCTCTTTAATAATCACTCTACCTGTTTTCAGGACCTGCACACAACTCTCCCTTGGTTGTGGCATATTAAGTAGCCCTGTTGCTTATTGCACTACTTGTACAAATACGCTTTGACGTACTAATCAAACTATAATGGAAATAGTTTGCAGCCCAACTCCTACGACACTAGCTTGCTCTTTTGATAATCATATCAAATCGCACCCGTACACTTTGGTATGTTTTAATATGCCAGGGGCTTCATTGCACCCCATACTACGGCAACAAAGTCCAAACACTTTTTACAGTATAGTTCGGCACCCCAAATTTAGCATTATATGCATTGGCTCTGAATTATGTCTTTGGTCAATAGTTGGGTTGCCCGGCTCCTGTGCTTACTACCTTACGTTCCACTATATCGACTAGGGTAGTAAAGGGAGAACTACTGCGATTGTGTCCTGGTTTATCCGGATGAGCACCTCAGTAGAGAAAGCCAAAAACTGACTATCATGATGCGGCGTGAGCCGGTCAGCTCTTCGGAGGTTTCAAATCTTTAGCCATTTTTTCCGCATTATGCGATGAATCATTTCTTATCCGATCAGGTGTTTACAACACCCTAGTTCGGATACTAGGGGCTGCGCCTAATTTTTTTTGTCAAACTCCTATTGCTAAGTGAGGGTGGTAAAGCCACATAGTCCGATTGCCTCGTTCGTTGCGCTAAACACCTCTTTCAAGGACAAAATTCGTGGATAAAGAGTTTTTAGATTCATCCCGAACACCCCCGTACTACCTACGTGGGGGCTGAAGCCGACGACTGGCCAACTCTCAGACTTGATAAAACGGCCACACAGGAGGTAAAACTTTAAATAATAAACAACAAAGCATTATATTACATATCAGCATTGTTTTCATCATACATGACGGGATAACATGACTGTATTCATTCAAAAATAATGTCCTTAGCACATTGCTCCGCTACAATGCGGGATCCCTTCAGAACATCTTCAAAATACCGCTTGGGCATGCAGTGCTCCTTGCTCGCGGCCGGTCCTTCGGTCGCGAGCTTGACGGCGTCCATCTTCGCCCATCGTATCTTGACACGGGTGAAGGCCATCCACGCACCTTCTATGCAGACTGACCGCTTGATGGCGTCAAGCCAAGGACATGCATTGACCAACCGCTTCACGAGTCCGGAGTAGCTGCCAGGTATAGCTTTTGCAGGCCACAGCCGGATTATTAAATCCTTCATGGCTAGTTCGGCCACCCTATTCAGCTCGACCAACTGTTTTAGCTGGTCGCTAAAGGGCACCGGATGTTCTGGCGCAAGGTATTGCGACCATAACAGCTTCTCCGTTGAGCTCCCCTCTTCAGCTTGGAAGAATTCCGCAGCGTCAGAAACACTGCGCGGCAAATCCGCAAACGCCCTCGGAGAACTCCAAATCTAGTTCAGTAAGAGATACCTCTTCCTCACATACTTGCTTTGCATAATAAAAGCCTTACCCGCCGTGATCTTCTTGGCCTCTTGGACCTCCCAGAGGGCAGCCTTGGGCTTTGGCCTGGGCCTCTTGTGCACTTTGGCGGGCCTTAGCGAGTTCGGACTCTTGGTCCGCATTCTGGTGCTCCAAGGACTCGTATTTCTTCACGACATCCTGGAGCTCCTGGTGGACCTCACCAACCCTGGCCTCATGCTTTTCTTGGGCGGCCTTTTCCTTTACCACTCTCTCCTCGGCCTCGGCCAGCGCCTTCTTGAGGGCCTCCACCCCGGTCACCGCCCCTACGAAAATATCATGGCACTATGGTCAGTGCAAAAACATTCATACTTTCTGGACAAGCATAAAATGATTGAATACCTTGATTGTCCTCCATCTGTTTTTCACATGAACGAGCTCTTCCTCGGTCTGCTCCAGCCTCTGCTTTAGTCTGGAGACTTCGGCAACATGAGAAGTCGTGGCTAACAACGACGCTTGCTTATTCACATAGACATATATGGTTAGTCCCCTGCGAAAAACTATTTGGTCCTCTGTTCGGCACTTCTTTCCGAACCCTGGACAGAGTCTCAGGGGCTACTGTCCACACTGTGACTTTCTTTTTACATAATTGTATTGCTTACCTCAAAGCCTGTTAGAAGGCTTGTGCAGGCTTCATTCAGTCTGCTCTTTGTGGACTGAATCTTCTCAATCACCACACCCATGAGGGCACGATGTTCCTCAATGATGGAAGCGCTTCACAGCGCTTCCAGTAGAGTATCCAGTGCGTCTGGTTGGACAGAGGTCACCGGGGAATGGGCACACCTCCTTCAGACGAGGGAGGCTGCTCGCCGGACTCCGAAGCCGTATAGGTCTCCGGGACCGTATTCGGCCAAGGGCCGAATGGGACATGGACCCCATCGCCAGTCTCCATGGGGATCTGCTCCCCCATGTGTCCGGCGGACAAGGTCTCGCTCTCTGGCCTGGGATCCTTTGGGACAACACCTCGGTGTCATCCATGGCCCTGGGAGAGGAGGCCGCTAGAAGGGACCCGCTGTCCATCACCTTCGGGTCCAGCGAGTTCCCTAAAGATGAGGATTGCTCGAGGGCGGAACGAGCCGGACTGCAAGTACATGATTCAACATGTTAAAATTATGAAGTAAAGAGGCTGATATATGAATGCATCAGGGTCTTTGAATACTCACGATTCGGCCAGGGGCTTATCTCAGGGGTGCCGCTCTGGGCTGCTGTCGACGTCCCAAGTGGAGCTATCCACGAGGGAGACCTTCCCCTTCTTGGATGCTCCGCCTCCAGATTTGTGGAGGCCGCCCTCTTCTTCATTCCCCGCTCGGGGTGGGGGGAGTTGCTTTCTTCTTCCTCTTCCTCCTCCTCGGCATCTTCGGCGGCGGAGTGGGTTTTAGCGTCTGAAGTACCCTTGGGACGAAGGCCACCTCTGGTCCCCTTGGCCTTCTTCTTGGCCTTCTTCTCCGATGCCTTGTAGGGCGCCGGAACCAGCATCTTCGTCAGAAGCGGGATGGCTGGGTCCTCGGGTAGCGGAGCCGGACACTGAATCTGCTCCGCCTTCTTCGTCCAACTCTGAAAAGACAAATAGGGAAGTTCGGACATCCTCCTTGAGTAAGCAAGTAAGGGATACACCTTGAAACAGGGAAAACTTACCGAACTAGCAGGATGGGCCAGGTCGTGCCCACAGTCCTCGGTCGTCTTCGGCCACGTCTCGTTGGCCTTGAAGAGCACCTTCCATATATCTTCGTGCCTAGTTCCGAAGAACCATTGCAAGGTCTTGTGCTCGGCCGGATTGAACTCCCATAGGTGGCAAGCCTGGTTTTGGCATGGAAGGATCCGGTGAACTATCATCACCTGAATCACATCGACAAGCTTGACGTTCTTGTCCATCATGCTCCTGATGCGTGTCTGGAGCACGGTCAGCTCTTCCGACGAAGACCAATCCAGGCCTTTCTCTTGCCAGGAGGTAAGCCGCATTGGGGCCCTGGATTTGAATTCGGGAGCCGCGGCCCATGTAGTGTCGCGGGGCTCTGTGACGTAGAACCACAACTTCTGCCACCCCTTGACGGTCTCCATGAAGGTGCCTTTGGGCCACAGGACGTTGGGCATTTTGCTCACCATGGCGCCCCCGCACTTTGTGTGTTCGCCGCCCACCACCTTCGGCTTCACATTGAAGGTCTTCAGCCACAATCCAAAGTGGGGTTGGGTGCAGAGGAAAGCCTCACACACGACGATGAATGCCGAGATGGTGAGGAAGAAATTTGGGGCCAAATCATGGAAATCTAGCCCATAGTAGAACATGAGCCCACTGACGAAGGGGTGGAGTGGAAATCCTAGCCTGCAGACGAAGTGGGGGATAAAAACTACCCTCTCATGGGGCTTTGGGGTAGGGACGATCTGTCCCTCGGTCGGAAGCTGATAGGAGACCTCCTTGGCCAAATATTCAGCCTCCCGAAGCTGGGCGATGTCCTTCTCCTTAACGGTGGAGGCCTGCTACATCTTGAGCTTGCGTTGGTTTTCCCCGAAGAGGAAGGGATGATGCAGCAGAGTAGCGTAAGTATTTCCCTCAGTTTTTGAGAACCAAGGTATCAATCCAGTAGGAGCCCACGCTCAAGTCCCTCGTACCTGCACAAAGCGATAGCTACTCGCAACCAACGCGATTAGGGGTTGTCAATCCCTTCACGGTCACTTACGAGAGTGAGATCTGATAGATATAATATTTTTGGTATTTTTGGTATAAATATGCAAAGTAAAAAGTAAAAGCAAAATAAAAAGCAAAGCAAGATTAAAGTGATGGAGATTGATATGATGAGAATAGACCCGGGAGCCATAGGTTTCACTAGTGTCTTCTCTCAAGAGCATAAGTATTCTACGGTGGGTGAACAAATTACTATTGAGCAATTGACAGAATTGAGCATAGTTATGAGAATATCTAGGCATGATCATGTATATAGGCATCACGTCCGTGACAAGCAGACCGACTCCTACCTGAATCTACTACTATTACTCCACTCATCGACCGCTATCCAGCATGCATCTAGAGTATTAAGTTAAAAACAGAGTAACACCTTAAGCAAGATGACATGATGTAGAGAGATAAATTCATGCAATATGAAATAAACCCCATCTTGTTATCCTCGATGGCAACAATGCAATACGTGCCTTGCTGCCCCTTCTGTCACTGGGTAAGGACACCGCAAGATCGAACCCAAAGCTAAGCACTTCTCCCATGGCAAGAACTACCAATCTAGTTGGCCAAACCAAACGGATAATTCGAAGAGACTTGCAAAGATAACCAATCATACATAAAAGAATTCAGAGAAGATTCAAATATTATTCATAGATAGACTTGACCATAAACCCACAATTCACCGGTCTCAACAAACACACCGCAAAAAGAAGATTACATCGAATAGATCTCCACAAGAGAGGGGGAGAACTTTGTATTGAGATTCAAAGAGAGAGAAGAAGCCATCTAGCTACTAACTATGGACCCGAAGGTCTGAGGTAAACTACTCACACTTCATCAGAGAGGCTATGATGATGTAGAAGCCCTCCGTGATGACGGCCCTCTTCCGGCGGAGCTCCGGAACAGGCCCCAAGATGGGATCTCATGGATACAGAAAGTTGCGGCGGTGGAATTAGGTTTTTGGCTCCTCCTCTGATCGTTTGGGGGTACGTGTGTATATATAGGAGGAAGAAGTATGTCGGAGGAGCAACGAGGGGCCCACGAGGCAGGGGGCACGCCCTAGGGGGGGGCGCCCCCACCCTCGTGACCGCCTCTTTTGTTCCTTGGAGCAGGGTCCAAGTCTCCTGGATTACATTCGGTGAGAAAATCACGTTCCCGAAGATTTTATTCCGTTTGGACTCCGTTTGATATTCCATTTCTTCGGAACACTGAAATAGGCAAAAAATAGCAATTCTGGGCTGGGCCTCTGGTTAATAGGTTAGTCCCAAAAATAATATAAAAGTGGAAAATAAAGCCCAATATAGTCCAAAACAGTAGATAATATAGCATGGAGCAATCAAAAATTATAGATATGTTGGAGACGTATCAAGGCCATCCACTTGCCCTGCACTCCGGACATGGTCGGAGTGCTTTCTTGAGGCAGAAAAGATGAGAACTTGGGCATTGGAGCTCGAGAGTGGGTAGGCGGAAAGAGAGAAGGTGTGGGTGAAATAGGTGAATCCTTATCTCCTTATAAAGGCAGTGAATATCAAGCGGCTCCCCACTCGCCATAAAACTCGCCTATTTCCCAGGGGCTGTGCAGGTGGCACGTTGGATTACCCATACCCATATTGATGAGAATCCTGCAATAAGGGGACACGATCCCTGCTTTGACAAGACGTGCCAATAAAGCCGCATCTCAAAATATGGAGCGGCAAGCCAAAAAACGGTTCGAAATAATAATTGAGCAGGGACGTGATGTCACGTTACAAAAAATTTGTCAGCAGAATGGCCTCGTGAAATATTATACTCTCTGTGGTGGTGTGTGGTACTTGTTTTGCAGATCCGGACATGTTCATTGTGTTCGAAGACTGTGTTGGAGTATTTGGAGGAGGAACCCGCCTTGCAATGCTGAAGACAATCTGCGCACCGAACACCTTGTCATTGAAGCCTGGTTTTGGGGCTACTGAGGGAGTCGTGGACTAAGGGGTCCTCGGGTGTCCGGTCTGTTGGACATGGGCCGGACTGATGGGCTATGGAGATACAAGACCGAAGACTCTCACCCGTGTCCGGATGGTATTCTCCTCGGCGTGGATGGCAAGTTTGGCGTTCGGATATGAAGATTCCTTTCTCTGTAACTGACTTTGTATAACCCTAGTCCCCTTCGGTGTCTATATAAACCGGAGGGTTTAGTCCGTAGAGGCAGAGACGATCATAATCATATAGGCTAGACTTCGAGGGATTTAGCCATTACGATCTCGTGGTAGATCAACTATTGTAATACTCATATTCTTCAAGATCAATCAAGCAGGAAGTAGGGTATTACCTCCATAGAGAGGGCCCGGACCTGGGTAAACACCGTGTCCCCTGTCTCCTGTTACCATCAACCTTAGACACACAGTTTGGGCCCCCCTACCCGAGATCCGCCAGTTTTGACACCGACAGTGACGTCCCTCGAACTCTTGATCTAGTTGAGGCCGAGGGAGAGTTCCGTCAGCACGACAGCGTGGTGACAGTGATGATGAAGTTACTGGCGCAGGGCTTCACCTAAGCACTACGACGATATGACCGGGGTGTGTAACTTTGGAGAGGGGCACCACACACGGCTAAGAGATTGTCTGTTGTGCTATTGGGGTGCCCCCTGGCCACGTATATAAAGGAGGGAGCGAGAGAGGAGGCCGGCCAGGTTGGGCGCGCCAAGGGGGGAGTCCTACTTGGACTCCTAGTCCAAGTAGGATTCGCCCCCCTTTTCCTTTCTTCCATTGGAGGGAAAGGGAAGGGAGAGAGAGGGGGAAGGAAAGAGGGGGCCCGCCCCCTCCCCTAGTCCAATTCAGTTTGGGCAAGGGGAGGGCGCGCCCCTCTCTTGTGGCCCTTTCTCCTCTCCTCCAATAAGGCCGACTAGGCCCAATACTTCTCCCGGGGGGTTCCGGTAACCTCCCGGTACTCCGAAAAAATGCCCGAATCACTCAGAACCATTCCGATGTCCAAATGCAACCTTCCAATGTATCAATCTTTATGTCTCGACCATTTCGAGACTCCTCGTCATGTCCGTGATCTCATCCGGGACTCCAAACAAACTTCGGTTCATCAAAACACAAAACTCATAATACAAATCGTCTACAAACGTTAAGTGTGCGGACCCTACGGGTTCAAGAACTATGTAGACATGACCGAGACACATCTCCGGTCAATAACCAATAGAGGAACCTGGATGCTCATATTGGCTCTTACATATTCTACGAAGATCTTTATCGGTCAAACCGCAGAACAACATAAGTTATCCCCTTTGTCATCGGTATGTTACTTGCCCGAGATTCGATCGTCGGTATCATCATACCTAGTTCAATCTCGTTACCGACAAGTCTCTTTTCTCATTCCGTAAGGCATCATCCCACAACTAACTCATTAGTCACATTGCTTGCAAGGCTTATAGTGATGTGCATTATCGACAGGGCCCAGAGATACCTCTCCGATACACGGAGTGACAAATCCTAATCTCGATCTATGCCAACCCAACAAACACCTTCGGAGACACCTGTTGAGCATCTTTATAATCACCCAGTTGCGTTATGACGTTTGATAGCACACAAAGTGTTCCACCGGTATTCGGGAGTTGCATAATCTCATAGTCAGAGGAATATGTATTAGTCATGAAGAAAGCAGTAACAATAAAACTTAACGATCATTATGCTAAGCTAATGCTACCTCTTGAGCACTGCGTTGGTTTTCCCTTGAAGAGGAAAGGGTGATGCAGCAAAGTAGCGTAAGTATTTCCCTCAGTTTTTGAGAACCAAGGTATCAATCCAGTAGGAGACTACACGCAAGTCACATCGCATCTACACAAACAAATAAGAACCTCGCAACCAACGCGATAAAGGGGTTGTCAATCCCTTCACGGTCACTTACGAGAGTGAGATCTGATAGAGATAATCAGATAAATATTTTTTGTATTTTTATTATATAGATTGGAAAATAAAGATTGCAAAATAAAATAGATTGGAAACTTATATGATGGAAAATAGACCCGTGGGCCATAGGTTTCACTAGTGGCTTCTCTCAAGATAGCATAAGTAATACGGTGCATAAACAAATTACTGTCGAGCAATTGATAGAAAAGTGCATAATCATGAGAATATCTAGGCATGATCATGTATATAGTCATCACATCTGCGACAAGTAGACCGAAACGATTCTGCATCTACTACTATTACTCCACACATCGACCACTATCCAGCATGCATTTAGAGTATTAAGTTCATAAGAACAGAGTAACGCATTAGGCAATATGACATGATGTAGAGGGATAAACTCAAGAAATATGATATAAACCCCATCTTTTTATCCTCGATGGCAACAATACAATTCGTGCCTTGCTGCCCCTGCTCAAAGCTAAGCACTTCTCCCATTGCAAGAAAGATCAATCTAGTAGGCCAAACCAAACTGATAATTCGAAGAGACTTGCAAAGATAACAAATCATACATAAAAGATTTCAGAGAAGAATCAAATATTGTTCATAGATAATCTTGATCATAAACCCACAATTCATCGGATCTTGACAAACACGCCGCAAAAAGAATTACATCGAATAGATCGCCAAGAAGATCGAGGAGAACTTTGTATTGAGATCCAAAGAGAGAGAAGAAGCCATCTAGCTAATAACTATGGACCCGAAGGTCTGTGGTAAACTACTTACACATCATCGGAGAGGCTATGATGTTGATGTAGAAGCCCTCCGTGATCGATTCCCCCTCCGGCGGAGCTCCGGAAAAGGCCCCAAGATGGGATCTCTTGGGTACAGAAGGTTGCGGTGGTGGAAATAGGGTTTCGTGGTGCTCCTGGATATTTTTGGGGTATATGGATATATATATAGGAGGAAGAAGTAGGTCGGTGGAGCTGCGAGAGGCCCACGAGGATGGGGGGCTCGCCCAGGGGGCAGGCGCGCCTCCCTGCCCCGTGGCCACCTCGCTCCTGTCTTGACGTCTACCCCAAGTCCCCTGGATCATGTTTGTTCCAAAATAACTCTCCCGAAGGTTTCATTCCGTTTGGATTCCGTTTGATATTCCTTTTCTGCGAAACACTGAAATAGGCAAAAAAAGCAATTTGCACTGGGCCTTGGGTTAGTAGGTTAGTCCCAAAAATAATATAAAAGTGTATAATAAAGCCCATTAAACATACACAACAGATAATATAATAGCATGGAACAATAAAAAATTGTAGATACGTTGGAGATGTATCAAGCATCCCCAAGCTTAATTCCTGCTCGTCGTCGAGTAGGTAAATGATAAAAATAGAATTCGTGATGTGGAATGCTACCTAGCATAATTCTCAATGTAATTTTATTTATTGTGGTATGAATATTCAGATCCGGAAGATTCAAGACAAAAGTTTAATATTGACATAAAAATAATAATATTTCAAGCATACTATCTAAGCAATCATGTCTTCTCAAAATAACATGGCCAAAGAAAGTTCATCCCTACAAAATCATATAGTTTAGTCATGCTCCATTTTCGTCACACAAGAATGCTCTCATCATGCACAACCCCGATGACAAGCCAAGCAATTGTTTCATAATGTAGTAATCTCAAAATTTTTTCAATTTTCACTCTATAGATGAGCGTGAGCCATGGATATAGCACTATGGGTGGAATAGAATATAATGATGGGGGTTATGTGGAGAAGACAAAAAAGGAGAAAGCCTCACATCGACGCGGATAATCAACGGGCTAGGGAGATGCCCATCAATTGATGTAAATGCAAGGAGTAGGGATTGCCATGCAACAGATGCACTAGAGCTATAAATGTATGAAAGCTCAACAAAAGAAACTAAGTGGGTGTGCATCCAACTTGCTTGCTCACGAAGACCTAGGGCATTTGAGGAAGCCCATTGTTGGAATATACAAGCCAAGTTCTATAATGAAAAATTACAACTAGTATATGAAAGTGACAAAACAAGAGACTCTCTATCATCAAGATCATGGTGGTACTTTGAAGCAGAAGTGTGGAAAAAAAGTATAGTAGCATTGTCCCTTTTTATTTCTCTTTTTTGGGGCCTTTTATTTTTTTGGCCTCCCCCTTTTTTTAATTTGGGATAGTGCTCTATTAATTATGATCATCACACTTCTATTTATTTACAACTCAATGATTACAACTCGATACTAGAACAAAATATGACTCTATATGAATGCCTCCGGCAGTGTACCGGGAAGGGCAATGAATCAAGAGTGACATGTATGATAAATTATGCATGGTGTCTTCGCCACAAATACGATGTCAACTACAGGATCATGCAAGGCAATATGACAATGATTAAGCGTGTCATAAATGAAACGGTGGAAAGTTGCATGGCAATATATCTCGGAATGGCTATGGAAATGCTATAATAGGTAGGTATGGTGGCTGTTTTGAGGAAGATATAAGGAGGTTTATGTTTGATAGAGCGTATCATATCACGGGATTTGGATGCTCCGGCGAAGTTTGCACCAACTCTCAAGGTGAGAAAGGGCAATGCACGGTACCAAAGAGGCTAGCATTGATGGATAGGTGGGAGTGCGTATAATCCATGGAGTCAACATTCGTCATAAATAACTCACATACTTATTGCAAAAATCGACAAGTCATCAAAAACCAAGCATTATGCGCATGCTCCTTGGGGTATAGATTGGTAGGAAAAGACCATCGATCGTCCCCGACCATCACTCATAAGGAAGACAATCAAAGAACACCTCATGTTTCAAATTTGTTACACAACGGTTACCATACGTGCATGCTACGGGACTTGCAATCTTCAACACAAGTATTTCTAAAATTCACAACTACTCAACTAGCACAACTCTAATATCACCATCTTTATATCTCAAAAACAATATCAAGTATCAAACTTGTCATAGTATTCAATGTACCTTTTTATGAAAGTTTTTATTATACCAATCTTGGATGCCTATCATATTAGGACCAATTTTATAGCCAAAGAAAATTTCCATGCTATTCTAAAGGACTCTCAAAATAATATAAGTGAAGCACGAGAGATCAATAATTTCTATAAAAATAAAACCACCACCGTGCTCTAAAAGATATAAGTGAAGCACTAGAGCAAAAATTATCTAGCTCAAAAGATATAAGTGAAGCACATAGAGTATTCTAATAAATTCCCATTCATGTGTGTCTCTCCCAAAAGGTGTGTACAGCAAGGATGATTGTGGTAAACTAAAAAGCAAAGACTCAAATCATACAAGACGCTCCAAGCAAAACACATATCTTGTGGTGAATAAAAATATAGCCTCAAGTAAAGTTACCGATGGACGAAGACGAAAGAGGGGATGCCTTCCGGGGCATCCCCAAGCTTAGGCTTTTGGTTGTACTTAAATTTTACCTTGGGGTGCCTTGGGCATCCCCAAGCTTAGGCTCTTTCCACTCCTTATTCCATAATCCATCAAATCTTTACCCAAAACTTGAAAACATCACAACACAAAACTCAACAGAAAATCTCATGAGCTCCGTTAGTATAAGAAAACAAACCACCACTTAAGGTACTGTAATGAACTCACTTTTTTATTTATATTGGTGTCAAACCTACTGTATTCCAACTTATCTATGGTTCATACCCTCCGATACTAGCCAAAAACAGAATCTGTCAAAAACAGAACAGTCTGTAGTAATCTGTAGGTTTCAAATATTATGTAATCCCAAAAATTCTTAAATAAATTTGTGGACGTGAGGAATTTGTATATTAATCATCTGCAAAAAGAATCAACCTAATCACACTCTCCAGTAAAAATGGAAGCAAATCTCGTGAGCACTAAAGTTTCTGTTTTTTACAGCAAGATCGCAAAAACTTCCCCCAAGTCTTCCCAAAGATTCTACTTGGCACAAACACTAATTAAAAGCATAAAACCACATCTAAACAGAGGCTAGATGAATTATTTATTACTAAACAGAACCAAAAAGCAAGAAACAAAAATAAAATTGGGTTGCCTCCCAACAAGCGCTATCATTTAACGCCCCTAGCTAGGCATAAAAACAAGAATAGATCTAGGTATTGCCATGATAATGATAAGGCAAATTGTGAAAACTCATCTCATACTCCCTACGTTTAGCGGCAAGTTTCCTTTGTGGCAAGAAAAAGTAATCAAAAGGGCTAAATTAATGGGACAAAAGTCCCCAAGATCAAGCTCGGGAGTTATTGATTCCTCCTTTGGCCCCTCATATTGCACAACCAATTCATCATTATAAGCATTCTTTTGGCAAAAGGTCATGAGACTTTGTTAAAGGGGAAAACCCAACCCATTGTTTTGGATAGAAAAATTATCATTTAGTTCAGAGATCCTGTCAACAAGAACATCGGTAGGAACCTTCTTTCTAAGGTTTTCATTAAAAGCAACATGATCTAAAGATCGTAAGCGCATTATGTCCTCTTGATAAAAAAGGATTGCTTCTATGGGAGGACAGCCGACATCCACCCTATAATGCGCAAAAATTTCATTGGCCTCTTTTATTATAAATCTGAACTCATGAGCTAAAAAGGTGGTAGCTGCTCGCTTAACATAAGAATGCTCAATATTAGAAAATTCTAGAAAGATCCTCTGTATGCAAGGATGCATATGGATAAATTGTCTTTCAAGTTCAACAACAAGCAATGATATAGCATCCGCAAGACTACTAGTTTTATGAAGAATAGACCCGCTCATGGTGGGGAAAGCACCGGCACAAGTAAAGAAATCTTGAATAACTCATTTTCCAATAATATTACCACTACCAATCCGAAACTTTTTAGAGTGTAAAATAGTAGGTTCTTCATGAGGATCAACAAAAGCATCCAAGTTTCCCATGTTATTACTATCCTTATCAATGATAGCCTCCCCAATTTCAGATATGATGGCAGTAAGAGGCAAGCAAAAAGAGGAGAACGGAAAAGAGGGCGAATAAAACGGCAAGGGTGAAGTGGGGGAGAGGAAAACGAGAGGCCAATGGCAAATAATGTAATGCGAGGGATAAGAGTTTGTGATGGGTACTTGGTATGTCTTGACTTGTGTGTAGATCTCCCCGGCAATGTCGCCAGAAATCGCACGTTGGCGATAGATCGAATCTTGCCTTGACTTGGTGTAGGCCTCCCCGGCAACGGCGACAGAAATCTTTCCTGCTACCTATTGAGCACTGCGTTGGTTTTCCCTTGAAGAGGAAAGGGTGATGCAACAAAGTAGCGTGGGTATTTCCCTCAGTTTTTAGAACCAAGGTATCAATCCAGTAGGAGACTACACGCAAGTCACCTCGCACCTACACAAACAAATAAGAACCTCGTAACCAACATGATAAAGGGGTTGTCAATCCCTTCACGGTCACTTACGAGAGTGAGATCTGATAGAGATAATAAGATAAATATTTTTGGTATTTTTATTATATGGATTGGAAAATAAAGATTGCAAAATAAAATAGATTGGAAACTTATATGATGGAAAATAGACCCGGGGGCCATAGGTTTCACTAGTGGCTTCTCTCAAGATAGCATAAGTAATACGGTGGGTAAACAAATTACTGTCGAGCAATTGATAGAAAAGTGCATAATTATGAGAATATCTAGGCATGATCTTGTATATAGGCATCACGTCCGTGACAAGTAGACCAAAACGATTCTGCATCTACTACTATTACTCCACACATCGACCGCTATCCAGCATGCATCTAGAGTATTAATTTCATAAGAACAGAGTAACGCATTAGGCAAGATGACATGATGTAGAGGGATAAACTCAAGCAATATGATATAAACCCCATCTTTTTTTCCTCGATGATAACAATACAATATGTGCCTTCCTGCCCCTGCTGTCACTGGGAAAGGACACCGCAAGATTGAACCCAAAGCTAAGCACTTTTCCCATTGCAAGAAAGATCAATCTAGTAGGCCAAACCAAATTGATAATTCGAAGAGACTTGCAAAGATAACAAATAATACATAAAAGGTTTGAGAGAAGAATCAAATATTGTTCATAGATAATATTGATCATAAACCCATAATTCATCGGATCTCGACAAACACACCGCAAAAAGAATTACATCGAATAGATCTCCAAGAAGATCGAGGAGAACTTTGTATTGAGATCCAAAGAGAGAGAAGAAGCCATCTAGCTAATAACTATGGACCCGAAGGTCTGTGGTAAACTACTCACACATCATCGGAGAGGCTATGGTGTTGATGTAGAAGCCCTCCGTGATCGATCCCCCCTCCGGTGGAGCTTCGGAAAAGGCCCCAAGATGGTATCTCTTGGGTAAAGAAGGTTGCCGCGGTGGAAATAGGGTTTTGTGGTGCTCCTGGATGTTTTCGGGGTATATGGATATATATAGGAGGACGAAGTAGGTCAGTGGATCTGCGAGGGGCCCACGAGGGTGGGGGCGCGCCCAGGGGGGCAGGCGCGCCTCCCTGCCTCATGGCCACCTCGCTCGTTTCTTGATGTCTACTCCAAGTCCCCTGGATAATGTTTGTTCCAAAAATAACTCTCCCGAAGGTTTCATTCCATTTGGATTCCGTTTGATATTCCTTTTCTGCGAAACGCTGAAATAGGCAAAAAATAGCAATTTGCACTGGGCCTTGGGTTAGTAGGTTAGTCCCAAAAATAATATAAAGTGTATAATAAAGCCCATTAAACATCCAAAACAGATAATATAATAGCATGGAACAATCAAAAATTATAGATACGTTGGAGACGTATCAGCTAACGGATGGGTCTTGTCAATCACATCATTCTCCTAATGATGTGATCCCGTTCATCAAATGACAACACATGTCTATGGTTAGGAAACTTAACCATCTTTGATTAACGAGCTAGTCAAGTCGAGGCATTCTAGGAACACTTTGTTTTGTCTATGTATCCACACAAGTATCAAGTTTCCGGTTAATACAATTCTAGCATAAATAATAAACAATTTATCATGATATAAGGAAATATAAATAAGAACTTTAGTATTGCCTCTAGGGCATATTTCCTTCACAAGGTGTTCCTCCGGTATTCGAGAGTTGCATAATCTCATAGTCAGAGGAATATGTACAAGTCATGAAGAAAGCAATAGCAATAAAACTTAACGATCGTTATGCTAAGCTAATGGATGGGTCTTGTCCATCACATCATTATCTAATGATGAGATCCCATTCATCAAATGACAACACATGTCTATGGTCAGGAAACTTGACCATCTTTGATTAACGAGCTAGGCAAGTAGAGGCATACTAGGGACACTCTGTTTTGTCTACATATTCACACGTGTATTAAGTTACCAATTAATACAATTCTAGCATGAATAATAAACATTTATCATGATATAAGGAAATATAAATAACAACTTTATTATTGCCTCTAGGGCATATTTCCTTCAGTCTCCCACTTGCACTAGAGTCAATAATCTAGTTCACATCGTCATGTGATTTAACACCAATAGTTCACATCTTTATGTGATTAGTTCACATCGCCATGTGACTCACACCCAAAGGGTTTACTAGAGTCAATAATCAAGTTCACATCACTATGTGATTAACACCCGAAGAGTACTAAGGTGTGATCATGTTTTGCTTGTGAGAGAAGTTTAGTCAATGGGTCTATCATATTCAGAGCCCTATGTACACTAGTAGAAAAAGGGCCTATTGTCCCGGTTTGTAAGGGCCTTTTGTCCCGGTTCCTGAACCGGGACTAAAGGGTCCGTACTAATGCCCTGTCCCTTTAGTCCCGGTTCAATCCAGAACTGGGACAGATGGGCCTCCACGTGGCCTGTGCACGGAGCCCAGGTAGGAGGGCCTTTGGTCCCGGTTGGTGGCACCAACCGGGACCAATAGGCATCCACGCGTCAGCATTTCTGTGGTTGGGGTTTTTGTTTTTTTTGAAGGGGGGGGGGGGTTGGGGGTTTTGGGGGGTTAATTTAGGTGTTTCATATATTGTGTTAGCTAGCTATAATTAATAGAGAGAAGTGTCCTCTCTTATGTCCGTGCTTGGTCGACGCTACGTACTATACATACATATAGAGAGGACTAGACACGATAGCTAGCTAGTAAGCAAACGAAGGAAACAGAAGATCGTCATGAACATATATGCATACAGAGAGAAGTGATATCGACCACCTCTCCTTCTCCGAGAGATTGGTCGAACAACAAGTTCTCGTATATCTATCCGACACTAACGGCTACATATATACAATAATTATCTCTTACAAATATAATCTCCTAACATACGGACTCATGGTCCACATAGTATTCTCCG
This sequence comes from Triticum urartu, assembly GCF_003073215.2. Classification (NCBI taxonomy): domain Eukaryota; kingdom Viridiplantae; phylum Streptophyta; class Magnoliopsida; order Poales; family Poaceae; genus Triticum; species Triticum urartu. Next base: position 516,183,286 of record NC_053023.1, read on the forward strand.
TCTTCAGCGATCACGTGGTCAAGAAAGAATGCCGCCAATTCCTCTTGAATTGCTCGCATGCGAGCTGGTGCTAGGAGTTCATCCCGCTTCCGAAACATCTAATTTGAAGAAGGGGGTCAATACATATATATATATGAATGAATGAAACTCAACACAAATGATGGTAATAAAATAAAATTGTGAATGTTGTTATTTACGCACTTCATATTGTTCGTCAGAGTAGCCCCGCTCACAGGTCGTGTGGCAGATGGACTCGCAAACGTAGTATCCATAGAAATCATTCCCTTGTTCCTGCCACAAACACTTTACAAGAAATAGAGGTCAATCAAACTGATAAGCAAGAATGCCAAATGGTATTGATGAAACTAGCACTTGAATCAATAGGAGATGCGCGGAACATGCTACTATAATACTTACTTTCGGGTGTCTAAATTGCAGCTTCTTCGGGAGTCCCGGAGCTTTTTTGGTGAATTTTTTCCAAACCCTGCCAGACAAAGAAAACAATTACTTGATATATTAGGAAATGAACAAAGTTGCTGATATGGTGGATAATGATCGATTTAACTTACTTCTCGAGCATTTGAGTCATGTCCGCATAGTCCTGGGGATCTTTTCGTCTTGAGTCTAAGACGGTAACTAGTCCCTGCTCAAGCTTAATCTCTAGGAGAATATAGTGGAAACTGCACACGCATGCATAACTCAACAATTACATTACCATAACCTTGACTAATATATAAGGGAAACCGAATATGCATAAGACAGTAACACTCACTTGAAGTTGTAAGGAAAGAGTATTATATCTTTGTTTTCATTTATTACCAACGATCGTAGCAAGTTGGCCTCGGTATCTGTGGCATGAAATTTAACCTCAGTTGCATCTATGAGATATGTGTTAATGAACCCAATATCACCGACTTGTCTTTTCTTCAATTCGACGATCTTCAATCTACATAATATAGTCAGGATAATTATAAATACATGCAATGAAAGAGCTGAGCTATATAGAGAGACTTAATGACAGAAGTAGTACTACTTACAGACAGTAGCAGGTGACCATTGCTTTATCGAGGGCCAATTGATTGAAAAACTGAAAGAACTCCTCAAATGGAACAGGCAACAGATCCATTCCAATGAGGTCGTGCTCCTTTTTAACTCTCACATACAAAGTACTCCTCCCCCAGACTCTCTGCAGATTTTCAAGTACCAATCATGCAATCTTCGCATCATCATTGATAGAGATCTTTCATCTTTGACGAGAGGCTTCCTGCACTCGTATCTTTGTATGTGCACCTCCAAGAAATCATAATGTACATCGTCAGGCAGGTAATCTCCAAGATTGCTATAACCGGGCACCATCCTTGGATCATTAGCGACGATGTCGCTAGGCACCTTGAGCAGGGGGCACGATTGCTTCGCTTGTTCGCTGAGCTAGGCAATTTGTTTCCCAGCTCGTCGTTCTTTCAGCCTTTGATCACTGACAGTACTTCCCGACCGCTCTGCTTCGGCAAATTCCTTTCCAATAATGCACTCATAGTTTCCTTTCGGCGGAGACTTGGGTGGTTTTGTTAGGGCAGCCAGAGTGCGCTTCGCTTTCACCGGATCTACCTTCTCCTCCGGAGGTGGATGTTTCTTTGCTTTCACCCCTTCAAAGAAGTTCCTCACTTCTTCTCGCGCGATCTCGGCATTCACCTCCGGGGTCCTCTCGTATGGTAACTTCTCTGGAGTCTTCAGAGAAGGACCGAATCTGTATGTCCTCCTGCCTCTGGTTGTACTGCTAGACGCCGGCAGAGCAGACGGAGCGGTTGTCTTCTTTACTTGCTTACGAGGCAGAGGAGAAGGACTACGATGCGCCGGAGCAGCCGGAGCAGCGGTAGGTCTCTTCCGCCCTTGCTGACGAGGCGGAGAAGGAGGAGGCTGGCTGCTCGGGCGTGCCGGCGCAGGAGGAGAAGGAGGCGGAGTGCCGCCACGCGCCGGAGAAGGAGCCGGACGAGTGCCCTGGTCGTCACTCGCCGGAGGAGGAGGCGGTGGAGGAGGCGGAGTGCCCTGACTCGCCGGAGGAGGAGGAGGAGGCGGAGGCGTCCAGTTCGGAAGGTTGATGACCTCCTTCCACCATAGGCATGGAGTCTTCAGAGCAGAACCCAGCCGAGTCTCCCCTTCACCGGTAGAGTGGTCAAGCTGGAGGTCCACAAATCCCTCCGTTATTTCATCCACCATCACCCTAGCATATCCTTCTGGAATCGGCCTGTAGTGAAAAGTTGTGCCAGGTTCAGTAGGAAAAACAGAGCCAACAGCCGCCTTGACCTTCATATTAATCCATTGCGTCATAAGGTGGCAATTTTGAGACTCCGTGATAGCATCCACGGGATAGCTGGCAGGAGCCGTCAAGACATGCTCCGGCTGAAGCAGCTCGGTGGAAGCCATGCTGCTTCTCTGCTGAGATGGCGGGGTAGCTTTGGGGGAAGCCTCGGCAGTTCGTTTGCTGCAATTTGCTTCTCGTTCCTCTATCGCTTGTACCCTAGCGTGCAGCGCCTGCAGTTGGGTCCGCTCCACTTTCTTCCTCCTCTTGTGGAATTTGTAACCGCCTGCGTCCGGAAACCCAACCTTCCACGGAATGGAGCCTGGTGTGCCTCGTGTCCATCCAGGGTGCTCAGGATTCCCGAGGGCCATTGTGAGCTCGTTGTTCTCTCTGTCTGGAACGAACGTCCCTTGCTACGCTGCTTCGATATACTGCTGAAGCTTCTTGACTGGTATGTCCATTTGATCGTTTGTCCAAATGCACTTCCCTGATACAGGGTCCAAGGTTCCGCCAGCCCCGAAGAACCAAGTCCGGCAACGGTCTGGCCAGTTAATTGTCTCTGGTTCGATCCCTTTATCAACCAGATCATTCTCAGTCTTGGCCCACTTAGGCCGGGTTACGATGTAGCCACCTGACCCCGTGCGATGGGGATGCTTCTTCTTCGCAGCATTTTTCTTGTTTGTCGCCGACATCTTCTTACTCTTTTCCGATGTCTTGTGGGCCACAAATGCGGGCCAGTGATCTCTGATCTTCTCATATCTGCCCTTGAATTCTGGTGTCTCTTTATTTTCGACAAACTTATTCAGCTCTTTTTTCCACCTCTTGAATAGTTCTGCCATCCTCTTAAGAGCAAAAGACTTGATTAATTGCTCTTTAACTGGCTTCTCCGGATCATCCTTTGGCGGTAGGGTGAAATTTGCCTTCAGCTCAGTCCAAAGATCATTTTTCTGCATATCATTGACATAAGACACCTCAGGGTCTTCTGTAGCCGGCTTTAACCATTGCTGGATGCTGATCGGGATCTTGTCCCTAACCAAAACCCCACACTGAGCAACAAATGCGCTCTTTGTCCGGAGGGGTTCAATCGGTTGGCCGTCGGGCACGATTGCTATGATCTCAAACTTTTCATCCGAGCTCAACTTTTTCTTCGGGCCTCGTCTCTTTACCGAAGTTGTGCTCGATCCGGAGGGCTAGAAAAAAGAACAAAGACTTAATTAATATGTGTACATACCAAAACAATGAATGCATCAATTAGCTAGTCACCAGAAGCTTAACTAATATATATACCTAGCCGGACTCGGTTCGGTCACCGGAGACGTCATCACGGTCTCCTTCTTGCACCGGCATTGGGTCACCGGAGCCGTCCTCACGGTCTCCTTTTTGCACCGGCATTATGTCACCGGAGCCATCATAATCATAGCCAGCTGCTTCCAAACCATCGGTGTCATTGAGAAACAACGAGCAGACGGCATCACTTCCTCGTGCGATTATGTCCCCCAACAACTCTTCTTGTAGTTCATCTCGGGCGGTGTCCGTAGTTTCTACAAATATTTACAACATGGCAATTATTATTCAAACATGACAGATGGATATATTAGTGGCAAACGTAGAACTAATATTAATTAGTGGCCTCGACGCTGCTTCTCTAGGGTTTGGGGTGGCCTCGACGCTGCTTCTCTAGGGTTTGGGGTGGCCTCGACAACGCTTCAAGGATAAAAAAAGAAGATGAAGAAGAAAAAAAATAGGAGAAGAAAGAATAGAGGAGTAAGAACTCCTCTATTCTTTCTTCTCCTCTTTTTTTTCTTCTTCTTCCTCTTTTTTTATCGGGAACGAGGGTCGTCGAGGGTCGCCGAGCGGTAGAGGAAACCCTAAATAGCAAGTATCGTGGGTGTGAGATACATGTGGCCGTCGGTGTCGGACACTACATCCACGTCCCACAAGTGATGTGGGCATCGAAGCCCGCGTCACTTGTGGGACGTGGATGTACTGTCCGACACCGACGGCCACATGTATCTCACACCGACGATACTTGCTATTTAGGGTATATCGAACCCCCCTCGTGTTGAAGTTATCGGGAGGTGGTATATATATCGACCCCCCTGGTGTTGAAGTTATCGGGAGGGGGTATATCGACCCCCCTCGTGTTGAAGTTATCGGGAGGGGTATATCGACGACGACAGACCCGATAAAACATAAGAATATGAAGAAGAAGTAAAAAGAGGAGAAGAAGAAAGGAATAGAGGAGAAGATCGAAGAAAAAAAGAAGAAAAAAAAAGAGGAGAAGAAGAAAGGAATAGAGGAGAAGAAGAAAAAATAGAAAAAATTCTATTTTTTCTTATTCTCCTCTATTCCTTTCTTCTTCTCCTCTTCATTTTCTTCATCTCCTCTTCTTCTCCTCTTCCTTTTCTTCCTCTCCTCTTCTTCTCCTTTTTCCTCTTCTTATTTTCCTTTTTCCTCTCCTAAATATATAAAACTTTTCTAGAAATGAAACTTACCTAAAATGTACTAAATCAGAGAGCATATATAGATAATCCTTTTCTAAATATTTAAATATAACTTTTGCATATATGAACATATATACACAGAGAACATACAAACATATATACATTTTTATAAAAAAGCAAAATACAAAATACAAACATATATATGAAAAAAATCTGAAAAGAAGCAATATACACAATATATATACTGACATATATACATAATATACACAAAGAAGCAATATACACAATATACACAAGCATATAATATATGAAAAAAACAGGGGAGGGGCGCCGGCCGGGCCAACGGAGGGGCAGGGCGACGGCGACGGGCGGGCCGGGGTGACGGCGACGGGCGGGGCAGGGAAGACGGCGATGGGCGAGGCAGGGCGATGACGACGGGCAGGCCGGGGCGCGCGACGCGCGTCGGGGCAGGGCGGCGAGCGGGGAGCGGCGCCGGGCGAGAGCACGGCCGACGGCGAGCGGGCGGCGACGACGACCTCGGGCGGCTAGGGGAGGCGACGGCGACGTCGGGGCAGGGGCCAGCGTCGAGGAGCAGCGCAGCAGCCTGGCAGCGTTGGAGAAGAATGGCGGGTGGGGGGAAATTTCCCAAGTGTTTGGTTATATAGGAAAGGTTCTGGTCCCAGTTCGTGGCACAAACTGGGACCAATGCCCCCCTTTAGTCCCGGTTGGTGCCACCAACCAGGACCAAAGGCCTGCGCCTGCCAAAGCCGCGGTGTGGTGGGATGTTTAGTCCCACCTCGCTAGCTGAGGAGCGGCCGCACCTGTTTATAAGCGCTGCCCTGCCATCTCCATCGAACTCCCCAGAATTGCAGGCCTCTGGGCCTAATCTCACACCGCTATGCCTATGGGCCTGCCGGGCCTTCTGCGGGCCTGAATCCTGGCCCATGGATGGGCTTCTAGTCGTATTCAGGCCGTGGTGGCCAGTAGGTGGCATTTTTTTACTATTTATTTTTTCATTTCTACTTAGAACTAAATACTTATAGTTTTTTAGTGAATTTTTTTCTTTTAGGTCACAAAAATTATAAACTTTCTGTTAGTGCCATTAGTTTTAAAATTTGAATAGTTCAAATCTGAATTTTTAAAATTCGTGTGAATCACTAGTTTATGAAAAACTTTACTATAAAAATTGATTTTTGAGTCATTCTTTTTCCTGCTATTTAATATTACTGTGTTTTATCATTATACTTAATTTGGTAATTTTAGTTAGTCATAACAAATATTATAGGCATTTTTTTATTTTTTTGCTATTTATTTTTTCATTTCTACTTAGAACAAAATACTTATAGTTTTTTAGTGATTTCTTTTTTCTTTTAGGTCACAAAAATTATAAACTTTCTGTTAGTGCCATTAGTTTTCAAATTTGAAAACAATTTTTTTGTTTTTTTGCTTTTAGTGCCTATTTTTTTCCAGTTTTTTTGTTTTGTTTTCTGCATTATTTATTTTCTTTTGTTTTTTGCTTTATTTTTTAATTCTTTTTGCTTTTAGTTTTAGAAAAATTATAAACTTTCTGTTAGTGCCATTAGTTTTCAAATTTGAAAACACTTTTTTAGTTTTTTTGTTTTCTTTGTTGCTTTATTTATTTTATTTTGTTTCTACATACAACAAAATACTTATTGTTGCTATTTTTATTTTTTTATTTTTTTGTTTTGTTTTCTATATTATTTATTTTCTTTTGTTTTTTGCTTTATTTTTTAATTCTTTTTGCTTTTAGGTCAGCAAAATTATAAACTTTCTGTTAGTGCCATTAGTTTTAGAAAAATTATAAACTTTCTATTAGTGCCATTAGTTTTCAAATTTGAATAGTTAAAACTTGAATTCTTTGAAATTTGTGTGAATCACAAGTTTGTGATTAACTTTACTAAAAAATGAACATAGATGCACCTATAGAGAAAATTCGACCTAAATTCATAGTTTTCAAATGAACTCTGAAAAAGTTGGCATAGCATACTCGTGTGTTACAAAGTTGGCATGGTATCATCATAATAGTTGCGGGAGAAAGTCTTCACTTTTTCTTCGCTTGTGTCATTTGCTTATTGCGCCGTAACCATGGATAATCTTCATTGTTTATCAGGATGCTTAGGTCAGCCTTGACATTGAAGGGAGGAATTTCATGAAACTTTTCATAATCTTCAGACATGTCTGTCTTGCCGTCCACTCCCAGGATGTCCCTTTTTCCTGAAAGAACTATGTGGCGCTTTGGCTCATCGTATGATGTATTCGCTTCCTTATCTTTTCTTTTTCTCGGTTTGGTAGACATGTCCTTCACATAGATAACCTGTGCCACATCATTGGCTAGGACGAACGGTTCGTCGGTGTACCCAAGATTTTTCAGATCCACTGTTGTCATTCTGTACTGTGGGTCTACCTGTACCCCGCCGCCTGACAGATTGACCCATTTGCACTTAAACAAAGGGACCTTAAAATCATGTCCGTAGTCAAGTTCCCATATGTCCACTATGTAACCATAATATGTGTCCTTTCCGCTCTCGGTTGCTGCATCAAAGCGGACACTGCTGTTTTGGTTGGTGCTCTTTTGATCTTGGGAGATTGTGTAAAATGTATTCCCATTAATCTCGTATCCTTTGTAAGTCAATACAGTCAAAGATGGTCCCCTGGACAACAAGTACAACTCATCACAAACAGTGTTGTCACCTCTGAGACGTGTTTCCAACCAACTGCTGAAAGTCCTGATGTGTTCACATGTAATCCAGTCGTCGCACTGCTCCGGGTGTTTGGAGCGCAGACTGTTCTTGTGTTCATTGACATACGGGGTCACCAAGGTAGAGTTCTGTAGAACTGTGTAGTGTGCTTGAGACCAAGAATATCCGTCCCTGCATATTGTTGAGTCACTTCCAAGAGTGCCTTTTCCAGTCAGTCTCCCCTCATACCGTGATTTAGGGAGACCTATCTTCTTAAGGCCAGGAATGAAGTCAACACAAAATCCGATAACATCCTCTGTTTGATGGCCCATGGAGATGCTTCCTTCTGGCCTAGCGCGGTTACGGACATATTTCTTTAGGACTCCCATGAACCTCTCAAAGGGGAACATATTGTGTAGAAATATGGGCCCCAGGATGACAATCTCGTCGACTAGATGAACTAGGACGTGCGTCATGATATTGAAGAAGGATGGTGGGAACACCAGCTCGAAACTGACAAGACATTGCGCCACATCACTCCTTAGCCTTGGTACGATTTCTGGATCGATCACCTTCTGAGAGATTGCATTGAGGAATGCACATAGCTTCACAATGGCTAATCGGATGTTTTTCGGTAGAAGCCCCCTCAATGCAACCGGAAGCAGTTGCGTCATAATCATGTGGCAGTCATGAGACTTTAGGTTCTGAAACTTTTTCTCTGGCATATATATTATTCCCTTTATATTCGACGAGAAGCTAGTCGTGACCTTCATACTGAGCAGGCATTCAAAGAAGATTTCTTTCTCTTCTTTCGTAAGAGCGTAGCTGGCAGGACCTTTATACTGCTTCGGAGGCATGCCGTCTTTTTCGTGCAAACGTTGCAGGTCCTCCCGTGCCTCAGGTGTATCTTTTGTCTTCCCATACACGCCCAAGAAGCCTAGCAGGTTCACGCAAAGGTTCTTCGTCATGTGCATCACGTCGATTGAAGAGCGGACCTCTAGGTCTTTCCAGTAGGGTAGGTCCCAAAATATAGGTTTCTTCTTCCACATGGGTGTGTGTCCCTCAGCGTCATTCGAAACAGCTAGTCCGTCGGGACCCTTTCCAAAGATTACGTGTAAATCATTGACCATAGCAAGTACGTGATCACCGGTATGCATGGCGGGCTTCTTCCGGTGATCTGCCTCGCCTTTGAAATGCTTGCCTTTCTTTAGACATTGATGGTTGGTCGGAAGAAATCGACGATGGCCCAGGTACACATTCTTCCTGCATTTGTCCAGGTATATACTTTCAGTGTCATCTAAACAGTGCGTGCATGCATGGTATCCTTTGTTTGTCTGTCCTGAAAGGTTACTGAGAGCGGGCCAATCGTTGATGGTCACGAACAACAACGCCTTTAGGTTAAATTCCTCTTGTCTGTGCTCATCCCACGTACGTACACCGTTTCCATTCCACAGCTGTAAAAGTTCTTTAACTAATGGCCTTAGGTACACATCAATGTCGTTGCCGGGTTGCTTAGGGCCTTGGATGAGAACCGGCATCATAATGGACTTCTGCTTCATGCACATCCAAGGAGGAAGGTTATACATACATAGAGTCACGGGCCAGGTGCTGTGATTGCTGCTCTGCTCCCCGAAAGGATTAATGCCTTTCGCGCTTAAAGCAAACCATACATTCCTTGGGTCCTTTGCAAACTCATCCCAGTACTTTCTCTCGATTTTTCTCCACTGCGACCCGTCAGCGGGTGCTCTCAACTTCTCGTCTTTCTTCCGGCCATCACTGTGCCATCGCATCAACTTGGCATGCTTTTCGTTTCTGAACAGATGTTTGAACCGTGGTATTATAGGAGTATACCACATCACCTTCGCAGGAACCCTCTTCCTGGGGGGCACGCCGTCAACATCACCAGGTTCATCTCGTCTGATCTTATACCGCAATGCACCGCATACCGGGCATGCGTTCAGATCCTTGTATGCACCGCGGTAGAGGATGCAGTCATTAGGGCATGCATGTATCTTCTCCACCTCCAATCCTTGAGGGCATATGACTTTCTTTGCTGCGTATGTACTGTCGGGCAATTCGTTATCCTTTGGAAGCTTCTTCTTCAATATTTTCAGTAGCTTCTCAAATCCTTTGTCAGCCACAACATTCTCTGCTTTCCACTGCAGCAATTCCAGTACGGTACCGAGCTTTGTGTTGCCATCTTCGCAATTGGGGTACAACCCTTTTTTGTGATCCTCTAACATGCGATCGAACTTCAGCTTCTCCTTTTGACTTTCGCATTGCGTCCTTGCATCGACAATGACCCGGCGGAGATCATCATCATCGGGCACATCGTCTGGTTCCTCTTGATCTTCAGCAGCTTCACCCGTTGCAGCATCATTGGGCACATCGTCTGGTTCCTCTTGATCTTCACCAGCTCCCCCCGTTGCAGTATCACCGTATTCAGGGGCACATAGTTGTCATCGTACTCTTCTTCTTCGTCGTCTTCCATCATAACCCCTATTTCTCTGTGCCTCGTCCAAACATTATAGTGTGGCATGAAACCCTTGTAAAGCAGGTGGGAGTGAAGGATTTTCCGGTTAGAGTAAGACCTCGTATTCCCACATTCAGTGCATGGACAACACATAAAACCATTCTGCTTGATTGCCTCAGCCGCATCGAGAAACTCATGCACGCCCTTAATGTACTCGGAGGTGTGTTTGTCACCGTACATCCATTGCCGCTTCATCTGCGTGCGTTATATATAATTAAGTGTCCAAATTAATAGAAGTTCATCATCACATTAAAACCAAAGTACATACATAGTTCTCATCTAACAACATATAGCTCTCCAGAGCATCTAATTAATTAAACCATACATTGAAACTATGTAAACCATTTCAATGCGAAAACAAATGCGATCATAATCGCAACCAAGGTAACAATTGATCCAACGGCATAATGATACCAAACCTCGGTATGAATGGCATATTTTCTAATCTTTCTAATCTTCAAGCGCATTGCATCCATCTTGATCTTGTGATCATCGATGACATCCGCAACATGCAACTCCAATATCATCTTCTCCTCCTCAATTTTTTTATTTTTTCCTTCAACAAATTGTTTTCTTCTTCAACTAAATTTAACCTCTTGACAATAGGGTCGGTTGGAATTTCCGATTCACATACATCCTACATAAATAAAATCTATGTCACGTTGGTCGGCATAATTTTCATAAACAATAAATGAACCAATAGTTATAAAGATAATATATATACCGCATCCGAATCATAGACAGGACGAGGGCCGACGGGGGCGGATACCAAAACCATCGCACTATATAAGATGCAATAATAAAAATAAGAAAATAATACAAGTATCTATGTAAACATACAAGTAAGAATATTTTTCCTTTCAAAAATAAGATAAGAACAAGAGGCTCACCATGGTGGTGCCGGCAATGAGCTCGACGCGGGTGATCGACGGCGGTGAAGACGGGGACGGGGCGTGATGGACCGCTAAACCTAGACAAATATTGAGGAAAATGGAGCTTGAAGGTCAAGCTTGGAGAGGAGAAAGCTTAAGTACTGTGGCTCGGGCATTCCATCGAACACCTTGTGTGCATAGGAGGTGAGCTAGAGCACCACCAAGCCCTCTCCCCTCGGCCAGAAAAAACAGAGCAGTGTGCTCTGCTCTTACGCGAGGGGGTATATATAGGCACCTCACTGGTCCCGGTTGGTGGCATGAACCGGGACTAAAGGGGAGCCTTTGGTCCCGGTTCAAGCCACCAACCGGGACCAATGGTGGTGGGCCAGGAGCGAGGCCATTGGTCCCGGTTCGTCCCACCAACCGGGACCAAAAGGTCCAGACGAACCGGGACCAATGGCCCACGTGGCCCGGCCGGCCCCCTGGGCTCACGAACCGGGTCCAATGCCCCCATGGGTCCCGGTTCTAGACTGAACCGGGACTAATGGGCTGACTCGGCCTAGACCATTGCCCCCTTTTCTACTAGTGGCCCTGTGTCACCCTAAGTCAAATTCACAGTTGTCCCATAGCTATAGCATTCCGCCTCCTTCTGTACTTGTCATCCGCACTGAACACCACAGAATATACGGCCATGTACTCTCTCAGCTTTTGACAATTTTAGACTTTCCGTCGCTTTCTCAGATTCTCCACGGTCAAATCCTATCCATCAACTAGCACCGATAGACCCAGTCACCAACTTGAATGTGGTACTCGTCAACACTGCTTCAGCACCCTTGCACACTTTATCTGACCACCAGTGCCTTGATTTGTCAGTCCCGTGCTTACCGCACGCCTCGCCGCTATCACCGCGTCGAGCCTCTGCTGTCCTGGTCGAGTCTCCCGGGTAGCTAGCCCCCACTTCCTCAACCCCCACATCAGAGAACCACCGATCATCACCGACCGATGCCGAGTATCACGTCTCCATCAAACCACTGGTACCCAGTCCGATCCACGTGTCTCTCGCTATCCTGCTGAAATAGGCTTCGATTCTCCGATATCTTACACCGTATCCCCTCCATCACCACAGAGTGAAATCTTCCTTTGGACTCCAGCTCCACCTTCAACATGACTCTATGTAGTTGGCCGTGCTACCCCGCGCCCTGTCGACTTCAAGCTCTCATGTGTGCACTGCCTTGAATCAACCCTGCGCCATAGTCTTGTTGAAGCCGCACAAGCCCTCAGGCCTGCACCACGTGTTTCCACGCCCCAGAAGTCGGCCACCATCAGCATCATGCTCCTATGTCGTCGTCGCTGAAATCACCGCTGTCTTCTACTTTGTCCGACATCCCCGCCAATCGGTCAGACAGTCCAGTCCGACCCAGCCAAAATTATCCGACTACAACCATGCTTCATCATTCGTCGTGTCCGCCCGCACTCCGTGCATTGCTTGATGCCCTGTGTATGCATTATCCTATAAGAGAGCTCCAGACTCCTCCGAGCCTTATACACACGTCACCAATTTACTGTTGTCTCTTTCGCAGGATGTTCTAACTGACCAAAAGCCATCAGTCCGACCACGCGCCCACCAATTGTCCTCCTGCCGTGTGGCTCACCGATCACCCGCTGCTCACCTAATGGCTTCACTCGCTAAAACCATCAGGACTCGCACGACTCTGTATTTGTTTGTCCACATCGTCCATGCTCTACGACCCTGACAAGACTTGCAAACCTAACTCTGCCGATTGTCGTAGTCCCCTAAGCAAGCTGATCATGCCAACACCATCTAAACTATACAAGAACCATCCCTGCTGCCCATGCATGGCACCTTGATATTCCTTGCAATTGTCTAGAACCACGAGAATATGATCGCAATCCAACAGCCAACACCAGTCCTCCTCTTACACATCACGTATCTTCCTGATGCATGCACTCCATGTACTTTCTAGCACAAACAGCACCAAATACGCAACGTGTCCTAAATCCTGCCCTTTGACTTTTGATTGCTCTTTTCCTTTTAACAAATCTCCTATCGCCTGCATGCACCGAAGCTCCTTCTGTAGACATGTAGCGATCAAAGCTGCTCCCCGATGGACCGCCTGCGTGCCCAGCTTGCTGCGTTTGGGCCATTCGAGTGCCATGGGCCAGCTACTGCATCTGGCCCAGCTCCATCCTGCATGGAGCGATCGGCCTTAAAACACGCTAGCTCGCCCACCAACGCGCGTGTCGAGCCTCCCGTGCCGCATCCTCTCCCTGCTGCCGCAGGCTCTACTCTTGGATCCTTGCCACCTCGAACCCAGCTACTTCCGCACGCGCTTCCGATTTTCTGGAACTTCCAATCTCGCCGACTCTACCCCGAACAACTTCTCTATTTTGGATTGCTTTTCAACCAAGCCTTCCGTCCGCTGATTTGTTCGCCGCCATGACGAAATAAACAGCAAACCAGCTTCATCTCCTCTAGATCAACGCAGGTGCGACCTCTAAATAACCTAGCTCATGATATCACTTGTTAGAATAAATCCGAGGCACTCCGCCGATCTACCGAGGACCAAGCAATCACACGAGGCACGGCATCGAGATTTGTTAATGAGGTTCACCAATATGACTACATCCCCGAGGCATGACTACGGGCGCTCCTCCCCATGACACCGTCACAATACCGCGCCCTGACCGCCCGGGCGCCGGCACACGCCGCCGGCTCCCCCTGCGTGCCTGTGCTATTATGTTGGCATAGGTTACATCGTGTGTCTACCCTCGGTATATATGAGAGGCCTAGGATACAAGTGTCCTACTTGGACACGACTACATATCCTTTCTACACACCGTACGACTCCAAATCCAACTGTAACCTAACTTGTACAATAATATTCGACACAACTCTAACAACGCTGATGTGAGAGACTGAGAACCAGGGCTTGATGGAGAGACACGAGATTTGGAAAACACACGCTTATTTTTAGGGGACAACATGCAAATGTTCTAGGGGTGCATATGTTAATAGCTGAGTGAATTGATCATGTCCCTTCTATGTAAATGTGACGCCCCATGCAGTGCTGGAGCACCCTATCACCCTTTGGATGGTAGCACCGAGTATTTTCCACCGACTACCCTCCTTCTCTTATTTCCCTCTTCTTCTTATGTTAGCGAAAGAGAGAGAGAGAGAGAGAGAGAGAGAGAGAGGAGGGAGTGATGTAATTCGACCTCGATACAATAATTTCTATTGTTGCACATCTATTGTTTACATCCACAATCAATGCTTGCGTGCTAAGCTTGGCTGCTGATATAGGGGTGCCATTGTACTGAGATGAGATGCTAAGGGCATGTCCAACAGATGATGAAAAAAATTCTTGCTTCAAAACTTGTTTCAGGGTTGGAGAGAGAAGGGTTTTGGCATTGGAATAATTTCTGCTGTAATAGGTGCCCTAAAACTTTCAAGCTTTTCACATGATCATTGCATATTCTGAAATCTTGAACTCAAAACGACATAATTAAACAGTTCTACGGTAGACTTAGAGCATCTCCAGTCGCGCCCCTAGAAAGGCCTCCTCAGACGATTTTTTCGCGCCGCGCCTCCAGGAGCCCGATTTTCGCCAGCCTGGGACGAAATTAGCGTCGGCAGACCCAAGCCAAAGCCGGTGCGCTGGGGAGCGCTCGGGGACGCCGCGGCGAGCAGTTTTGGCATGAAAGAGCCGCGGGCCGGTTTCTCACGGGGAATCAATGACAAGGCTGCCACCGGTCATCCTTACCATTGATTCCTCACGGGCGGCGCGTCACGGGACGGCGCGCCGACGCCTCCCCTCCCTCGCACGCGTTCACACGGGCGCGGCGCGGCTATATGAAGCCAGCGGCTTCCCTCGCCTCTGGCCACACCAGCCCTAGCCCTAGCCGCCGAGCTATGCCTCTCCCGAGAGCCGCCGCCGAGCCCCCCTCTCCCGAGCGCCGCCGTCGAGCCCTTGCTCTCCCTCCCTCTCCCGATGGCCGAGCGTTTCTCCGGAGATGAGGTAGCGGCCAACGGCTTCGGCCACCGCTCGCTCCGCGAACAAGAGTCTTGGCTCCTGTTCCAGGCAACTCCCCGGGCGCCGCGGCCATGCGCGCCGGGCCGACGAACAGGAGTCTTGCGACTATTATGTAATATATGCCGAACTTCGCTGAACTTTGCTATATTTTTGCCTTTTTTGAACGCGCTTGGGCGGCCCTGGGGCAGGCGGCTGGGGACCAACTCGTCCCCAGGCCGATTTTTTGCGCCGGCTCACCCCCAGGCGGCGATTTGAGGTGCCCCCTGGGGGGCCAACAGCTGGAGATGCTCTTACTACTATAGACACGCTACTACAATGGATCATCATGGATCCAGGGTAGCAGGGTGGTTACAATAGTCCTGGAATAGCCCAAAGTTATTGTCATCGTCCGACTCAATCATGATCAACCCATATACTCAAAATATTCATCTGCTACGCTAAGGCCCAAGCCTTCTGGCAACGGGCCTCCACTGTGTCAAAAGTTACTCTTTATACTTATGTGAACTGGGATCACAAATTAACAACAAACGTACTTCAGATTGAGGGCACACAGTTGTGTCAGTCCAGCACAACCAAAAATGCGAATGCAATAGCTCCGCAAAGTCATTTTGCACGGTGATGCTACCTACCGGTAGATCTCACACCGCCCACATTTTTTGAGATGTGTGCGAGCTATGGCCCACCTAGATGTATAAAATAGTATAATTGTTGAAGGAAATATGCCCTAGAGTAAATAATAAAGTTATTATTTATTTCCTTATTTCATGATAAATGTTTATTATTCATGCTAGAATTGTATTAACCGGAAACATAATACATGTGTGAATACATAGACAAACAGAGTGTCACTAGTATGCCTCTACTTGACTAGCTCGTTGATCAAAGATGGTTAAGTTTTCTAACCATAGACATGAGTTGTCATTTGATAAACGGGATCACATCATTAGGAGAATGATGTGATTGACTTGACCCATTCCATTAGCTTAGCACTTGATCGTTTAGTATGTTGCTATTGCTTTCTCCGTGACTTATATATGTTCCTATGAATATGAGATTATGCAACTCCTGTTTACCGGAGGAACACTTTGTGTGCTACCAAACGTCACAACATAACTGGGTGATCATAAAGGTGCTCTACAGGTGTCTCCGAAGGTACTTGTTGAGTTGGCGTATTTCGAGATTAGGATTTGTCACTCCGATTGTCGGAGAGGTATCTTTGGGCCCTCTCGGTAATGCACATCACTATAAGCCTTGCAAGCAATGTGACTAATGAAGTTAGTTGCGGGATAATGCATTCTGTAACGAGTAAAGAGACTTACCAGTAATCAGATTGAACTAGGTATTGAGATACCGATGATCGAATCTCGGGAAAGTAACATACCGATGACAAAGGAAACACCATATGTTGTTATGCGGTTTGACCGATATAGATCTTCGTAGAATATGTGGGAGACAATATGAGCATCTAGGTTCCGCTGTTGGTTATTGACCGGAGACGTGTCTCAGTCATGGCTACATAGTTCTCGAACCCGTAGGGTCCGCACGCTTAAAGTTCGGTGACGATCGGTATTATGATTTTATGTGTTTTAATATACCGAAGGTAGTTCGGAGTCCCGGATGAGATCGAGGACATGACGAGGAGTCTCGAAGTGATTGAGACGTAAAGATCGATATATTGGACGACTATATTCGGACATCGGAAAGGTTCCGAGTGATTCGGGTATTTTTTGGAGTACCGGAGAGTTACGGGAATACGTATTGGGCCTTATTGGGCCATACGGGAAAGAAGGAAAAGGGCCTCAAGGGTGGCCGCACCCCTCCCCTTAGTCTGGTCCGAATTGGACTAGGGAAGGGGGGCGCCCCCTTCCTTCCTTCTCATTTTCCCTTCCTCTTTTCCTATTCCATATGGGAGGTGGAATCCTACTAGGACTAGGGAGTCCTAGTAGGACTCCACACCTGGCGCGCCTCTCCTAGGGCCGGCCTCCTCCCCCCTTGCTCCTTTATATACGGGGGCAGGGGGACACCTCTAGACACACAAGTTGATCCACGTGATCATATTCTTAACCGTGTGCGGTGCCCCCTTCCACCATAGTCCTCGATAATATTGTAGCGGTGCTTAGGTGAAGCCCTGCGATGGTAGTACATCAAGATCGTCACCACGCCGTCGTGCTGACGGAACTCTTCCCCGACACTTTGCTGGATCGGAGTCCGAGGATCGTCATCGAGCTGAACGTGTGCTAGAACTCGGAGGTGCCGTAGTTTCGGTGCTTGATTGGTCGGGCCGTGAAGACGTACGACTACATCAACCGCGTTGTGCTAACGCTTCCGCTGTCGGTCTACAAGGGTACGTAGATCACACTCTCCCCTCTCGTTGCTATGCATCACCATGATCTTGCGTGTGCGTAGGAATTTTTTTGAAATTACTACGTTCCCCAACAGTGGCATCCGAGCCTAGGTTTTATGTGTTGATGTTATATGCACGAGTAGAACACAAGTGAGTTGTGGGCGATATAAGTCATACTGCTTACCAGCATGTCATACTTTGGTTCGGCGGTATTGTTGGACGAAGCGGCCCGGACCGACATTACGCGTACGCTTACGCGAGACCGGTTCTCCCGACGTGCTTTGCACAAAGGTGGCTAGCGGGTGAAAGTTTCTCCAACTTTAGTTGAACCGAGTGTGGCTACGCCCGGTCCTTGCGAAGGTTAAAACAGCACCAACTTGACAAACTATCATTGTGGTTTTGATGCGTAGGTAAGATTGGTTCTGGCTTAAGCCCGTAGCAGCCACGTAAAACTTGCAACAACAAAGTAGAGGACGTCTAACTTGTTTTTGCAGGGCATGTTGTGATGTGATATGGTCAAGACATGATGCTAAATTTTATTGTATGAGATGATCATGTTTTCTAACCGAGTTATCGGCAACTGGCAGGAGCCATATGGTTGTTGCTTTATTGTATGCAATGCAATCACGCTGTAATGATTTACTTTATCACTAAGCGGTAGCGATAGTCGTGGAAGCATAAGATTGGCGAGACGACAATGATGCTACGATGGAGAGCAAGGTGTCGCGCCGGTGATGATGGTGATCACGACGGTGCTTCGAAGATGGAGATCACAAGCACAAGATGATGATGGCCATATCATATCACTTATATTGATTGCATGTGATGTTTATCTTTTATGCATCTTATCTTGCTTTGATTGACAGTAGCATTATAAGATGACCTCTCACTAATTATCAAGAAGTGTTCTCCCTGAGTATGCACCGTTGCGAAAGTTCTTCGTGCTGAGACACCACGTGATGATCGGGTGTGATAGGCTCTACGTTCAAATACAACGGGTGCAAAACAGTTGCACACGCAGAATACTCAGGTTATACTTGACGAGCCAAGCATATACAGATATGGCCTCGGAACACGGAGACCGAAAGGTCGAGCGTGAATCATATAGTAGATATGATCAACATAGTGATGTTCACCAATGAAGCTACTCCATCTCACGTGATGATCGGACATGGTTTAGTTGATTTGGATCACGTAATCACTTAGAGGATTAGAGGGATGTCTATCTAAGTGGGAGTTCTTAAGTAATATGATTAATTGAACTTAAATTTATCATGAACTTAGTCCTGGTAGTATTTTGCAAATTATGTTGTAGATCAATAGCTCGCGTTGTTGCTTCCCCGTGTTTATTTTGATATGTTCCTAGAGAAAATTGTGTTGAAAGATGTTAGTAGCAATGATGCGGATTGGATCCGTGATCTGAGGTTTATCCTCATTGCTGCACAGAAGAATTATGTCCTTGATGCACCGCTAGGTGACGGACCTATTGCAGGAGCAGATGCAGACGTTATGAACGTTTGGCTAGCTCAATATGATGACTACTTGATAGTTTAGTGCACCATGCTTAATGGCTTAGAATCGGGACTTCAAAGATGTTTTGAACATCATGGAGCATATGAGATGTTCCAGGAGTTGAAGTTAATATTTCAAGCAAATACCCGAGTTGAGAGATATGAAGTCTCCAACAAGTTCTATAGCTAAAAGATGGAGGAGAATCGCTCAACTAGTGAGCATGTGCCCAGATTGTCTGAGTACTACAATCGCTTGAATCAAGTGGGAGTTAATCTTCCAGATAAGAAAGTGATTGACAGAATTCTCTAGTCACCATCACCAAGTTAGTAGAACTTCGTGATGAACTATGATATGCAAGGGATAACGGAAACGATTCCCAAGCTCTTCGTAATGCAGAAATTGACGAAGGTAGAAATCAAGAAAAACATCAAGTGTTGATGGTAGACAAGACCACTAGTTTCAAGAAAAGGGCAGAGGGAAGAAGGGGAACTTCAAGAAGAACAACAAGCAAGTTGCTGCTCAAGTGAAGAAGCCTAAGTCTGGTCCTAAGCCTGAGACTAAGTGCTTCTACTGCAAAGGGACTGGTCACTGGAAGCGGAACTACCCCAAGTGATTGGCGGATAAGAAGGATGGCAAAGTGAACATAAGTATATTTGATATACATGTTATTGATGTGTACTTTACTAGTGTTTATAGCAACCCCTCAGTATTTGATACTAGTTCAGTTGCTAAGATTAGTAACTCGAAGCGGGAGTTGCAGAATAAACAGAGACTAGTTAAGGGTGAAGTGACGATGTGTGTTGGAAGTGTTTCCAAGATTGATATGATCATCATCGCACACTCCCTATACTTTCGGGATTAGTGTTGAACCTGAATAAGTGTTATTTGGTGTTTGCGTTGAGCATGAATATGATTTGATCATGTTTATTGTAATACGGTTATTCATTTCAGTAAGAGAATAAATTGGTGTTCTGTTTACATGAATAAAACCTTATATGGTTACACACCCAATGAAAATAGTTCGTTGGATCTCGATCGTAGTGATACACATAATCATAATATTGAAACCAAAAGATGCAAAGTTAATAATGATAGTGCAACTTATTTGTGGCACTGCCGTTTAGTTCATATTGGTGTAAAGCGCATGAAGAAACTCCATGCTGATGGGTTTTTGGAATCACTTGATTATGAATCAGTTGATGCTTGCGAACCATGCCTCATGGGCAAGATAACTAAAACGCCGTTCTCCGAAACTATGGAGCGAGCAACTGACTTATTGGAAATAATACATACTGATGTATGAGATCCGATGAGTGTTAAGGCTCGTGGCGGGTATCATTATTTTCTGACCTTCACAGATGATTTGAGCAGATATGGGTATATCTAATTAACGAAACACAAGTCTGAAATATTTGAAAAGTTCAAAGAATTTCAGAGTGAAGTGGAGAATCACCGTAACAAGAAAGTTTCTACGATATGATCGCAGAGGTAAAATATTTGAGTTACGAGTTTGGCCTTCAGTTAAAACAATGTGAAATAGCTTCACTACTCATGCCACCTGGAACACCACAGCATAATGGTGTGTCCGAGCATCATAACCGTACTTTATTAGATATGGTGCGATCTATGATGTCTCTTACCGATCTACCACTATCGTTTTGGGGTTATGCATTAAAGACAGCTACATTCACGTTTAAAAGGGCACCATCTAAGTCCGTTGAGATGACACAATCTGAATTGTGGTTTGGCAAGAAACCAAAGTTGCCGTTTCTTAAAGTTTGGGGTTGCAATGCTTATGTGAAAAAAGTTTCATCCTGATAAGCTCAAACCCAAATCGGAAAAGTGTGTCTTCATAGGATACCCAAAAAGTTACTGTTGGGTACACCTTCTATCACAGATACATAGGCAAGACATTCGTTGCTAAGAATGGATCCTTTCTAGAGAAGGAGGTTCTCTCGAAAGAAGTGAGTGGGAGGAAAGTAGAACTTGATAAGGTAATTGTACCTTCTTCCTTATTGGAAAGTAGTTCATCACAGAAATCTGTTCCTGTGACTACTACACCAATTAGTGAGGAAGCTAATGATGATGATCATGTAACTTCAGATCAAGTTACTACCGAATCTCATAGGTAAACCAGAGTGAGATCCGCACCAGAGTGGTACGGTAATCCTGTTCTGGAGGTCATGCTACTTGACCATGACGAACCTACGAACTATGAAGAAGCGATGGTGAGCCCAGATTCCGCAAAATGGCTTGAGGCCATGAAATCTGAGATGGGATCCATGTATGAGAACAAAGTATGGACTTTGGTTGACTTGCCCGATAATCGGCAAGCAATTGAGAATAAATGGATCTTCAAGAGGAAGACGAATGCTAATAGTAGTGTTGCTATCTACAAAGCTAGAATTGTCGCAAAAGGTTTTCGACAAGTTCAAGGTGTTGACTACGATGAGAGTTTCTCACTCATATCTATGCTTAAGTCTGTCCGAATCATGTTAGCAATTGCCGCATTTTACGAAATCTGGGAAATGGATAAACAAAACTGCATTCCTTAATAGATTTATTAAAGAAGGGTTGTATATGATACAACCAGAAGGTTTTGTCAATCCTAAAGGTGCTAACAAAATATGCAAGCTCCAGCGATCCATCTATGGACTGGTGCAAGCATCTCGGAGTTGGAATATACGCTTTGATAAGTTGATCAAAGCATATAGTTTTATACAGACTTGCGATGAAGCCTGTGTTTACAAGAAGTGAGTGGGAGCACTACAACATTTCTGATAAGTATATGTGAATGACATATTGTTGATCGGAAATAATGTAGAATTATTCTGCAAAGCATAAAGGAGTGTTTGAAAGGAATTTTCCAAAGAAATACCTCGGTGAAGCTGCTGACATATTGAACATCAAGATCTATAGAGATAGATCAAGACGCTTGATAAGTTTTTTTTCAATGAGTACATACCTTGACAAGATTTTGAAGTAGTTCAAAATAGAACAGTCAAAGAAAGAGTTCTTGTCTGTGTTACAAGGTGTGAAATTGAGTAAGACTCAAAACCCGACCACGACAGAAGATAGAAAGAGAATGAAAGTCATTCCCTATGCCTCAGCCATAGGTTCTATAAAGTATGCCATGCTATGTACCAGATCTATTGTATACCCTACACTGATTTTGGCAAGGTAGTACAATAGTGATCTAGGAGTAGATCACTGGACAGCGGTCAAAATTATCCTTAGTGGAATAAGGATATGTTTCTCGATTATGGAGGTGACAAAAAGGTTCGTCGTAAAGGGTTACGTCGATGCAAGTTTTGACACTAATCCAGATGACTCTAAGTCTCAATCTGGATACATATTGAAAGTGGGAGCAATTAGCTAGAGTAGCTCTGTGCAGAGCATTGTTGACATAGAAATTTGCAAAATACATACGGATCTGAATGTGGCAGACCTGTTGACTAAACTTCTCTCACAAGCAAAACATGATCACACCTTAGTACTCTTTGGGTGTTAATCGCATAGCGATGTGAACTAGATTACTGAATCTAGTAAACCCTTTGGGTGTTGGTCACATGAAGATGTGAACTAATCACATAAAGATGTGAACTATTAGTGTTAAATCACATGGTGATGTGAACTAGATTATTGACTCTAGTGCAAGTGGGAGACTGAAGGAAATATGCCCTAGAGGCAATAATAAAGTTATTATTTATTTCCTTATATCATGATAAATGTTTATTATTCATGCTAGAATTGTATTAACCAGAAACATAATACATGTGTGAATACATAGACAAATAGAGTGTCACTAGTATGCCTCTACTTGACTAGCTCATTAATCGAAGATGGTTATGTTTCCTAACCATAAACAAAAGAGTTATTGCTTGATTAACGGGATCACATCATTAGAAGAATGATGTGATTGACATGAACCATTCCATTAGCTTAGCACCCGATCGTTTAGTACGTTGCTATTGCTTTCTTCATGACTTATACATGTTCCTATGACTATGAGATTATGCAACTCCCGTTTGCCGGAGGAACACTTTGTGTGCTACCAAACGTCACAACGTAACTGGGTGATTATAAAGGAGCTCTACAGGTGTCTCCAAAGGTACAAGTTGGGTTGGCGTATTTCGAGATTAGGATTTGTCACTCCGATTGTCGGAGAGGTATCTCTGGGCCCTCTCGGTAATGCACATCACTTAAGCCTTGCAAGCATTGCAACTAATGAGTTAGTTGTAGGATAATGTATTACGGAATGAGTAAAGAGACTTGCCGGTAACGAGATTGAACTAGGTATTGAGATACCGTCGATCGAATCTCGGGCAAGTAACATACCGATGACAAAGGGAACAACGTATGTTGTTATGCGGTCTGACCGATAAAGATCTTCGTAGAATTTGTGGGTGCTAATATGAGCATCCAGGTTCCGCTATTGGTTATTGACCGGAGACGTGTCTCGGTCATGTCTACATTGTTCTTGAACCCGTAGGGTCCGCACGCTTAAGGTTTCGATGACAGTTATATTATGAGTTTATGAGTTTTGATGTACCGAAGGAGTTCGGAGTCCCGGATGAGATCGGGGACATGACGAGGAGTCTC